>NW_028225185.1:25072864-25155768 GCF_052327205.1 Somniosus microcephalus | reverse complement strand
GAGCGGGGGAGACGAGGGCGGGGCGGAGCGGAGAGGCGGGACGGAGCGGGGAGAGAGGGCGGGGGACGGAGCGGGGGAGAGAGGGCGGGGGACGGAGCGGGGAGAGAGGGCGGGGGACGGAGCGGGGGAGAGAGGGCGAGGGGACGGAGCGGGGAGAGAGGGCGGGGGACGGAGCGGGGAGAGAGGGCGGGGGACGGAGCGGGGAGAGAGGGCGAGGGGACGGAGCGGGGAGAGAGGGCGGGGGACGGAGCGGGGGAGAGAGGGCGGGGGACGGAGCGGGGAGAGAGGGCGGGGGACGGAGCGGGGAGAGAGGGGCGGGGGACGGAGCGGGGAGAGAGGGGCGGGGGACGGAGCGGGGAGAGAGGGCGGGGGACGGAGCGGGGAGAGAGGGCGGGGGACGGAGCGGGGAGAGAGGGCGGGGGACGGAGCGGGGAGAGAGGGCGGGGGACGGAGCGGGGAGAGAGGGCGGGGGACGGAGCGGGGAGAGAGGGCGGGGGACGGAGCGGGGAGAGAGGGCGGGGGACGGAGCGGGGAGAGAGGGCGGGGGACGGAGCGGGGAGAGAGGGCGGGGGACGGAGCGGGGAGAGAGGGCGGGGGACGGAGCGGGGAGAGAGGGCGGGGGACGGAGCGGGGAGAGAGGGCGGGGGACGGAGCGGGGAGAGAGGGCGGGGGACGGAGCGGGGAGAGAGGGCGGGGGGACGGAGCGGGGAGAGAGGGCGGGGGGACGGAGCGGGGAGAGAGGGCGGGGGACGGAGCGGGGAGAGAGGGCGGGGGACGGAGCGGGGAGAGAGGGCGGGGGACGGAGCGGGGAGAGAGGGCGGGGGACGGAGCGGGGAGAGAGGGCGGGGGACGGAGCGGGGAGAGAGGGCGGGGACGGAGCGGGGAGAGAGGGCGGGGGACGGAGCGGGGAGAGAGGGCGGGGGACGGAGCGGGGAGAGAGGGCGGGGGACGGAGCGGGGAGAGAGGGCGGGGGACGGAGCGGGGAGAGAGGGCGGGGGACGGAGCGGGGAGAGAGGGCGGGGACGGAGCGGGGAGAGGGGCGGGGGACGGAGCGGGGAGAGAGAGGGCGGGGGACGGAAGCGGGGAGAGAGGGCGGGGGGACGGAGCGGGGAGAGAGGGCGGGGGACGGAGCGGGGAGAGAGGGCGGGGGAGGACGGGAGAGGGCGGGGACGAGCGGGAGAGAGGGCGGGGGACGGAGCGGGGAGACGAGGGCGGGGGGACGGAGCGGGGAGAGAGGGCGGGGGACGGAGCGGGGAGAGAGGGCGGGGGACGGAGCGGGGAGAGAGGGCGGGGGACGGAGCGGGGAGAGAGGGCGAGAGGGCGGAGCGGTGAGAGAGGGCACGGGACGGAGCGGGGAGAGAGGGCGGGGGACGGAGCGGGAAGAGAGGGCGGGGGACGGAGCGGGGAGAGGGGGCGGGGACGGAGCGGGGAGAGAGAGGGCGAGAGGGCGGAGCGGGGAGAGAGGGCGGGGGACGGAGCGGGGAGAGAGGGCGGGGGACGGAGCGGGGAGAGAGGGCGGGGGACGGAGCGGGGAGAGGGCGGGGGACGGAGCGGGGGGAGAGGGCGGGGGACGGAGCGGGGGAGAGAGAGCGGGGGACGGAGCGGGGAGAGAGGGCGGGGGACGGAGCGGGGAGAGAGGGCGGGGGACGGAGCGGGGAGAGAGGGCGGGGGACGGAGCGGGGAGTGAGGGCGGGGGACGGAGCGGGGAGACAGGGCGGGGGACGGAGCGGGGAGAGAGGGCGGGGGACGGAGCGGGGAGAGAGGGCGGGTGACAGAGGGCGGGGAGAGAGGGCGGGGGACGGAGCGCGGGAGAGAGGGCGGGGGACGGAGCGGGGAGAGAGGGCGGGGGACGGAGCGGGGAGAGAGGGCAGGGGGAGAGGGCGGGGGACGGAGCGGGGAGAGAGGGCGCGGGACGGAGCGGGGAGAGAGGGCGGGGGACGGGGGTCAGGGGTAGGGGACGGAGGGCGGGGGACAGAGGACGGGGGGCAGAGGATGGGGGTCAGGGGTTGGGGACAGAGGGCGGGGGAGGCAGAGGGCAGGGGGTCAGAGGACGGGGGTGAGGGGTCGGGGACAGAGGGCGGGGAGGCAGAGGGCAGGGGGTCGGGGACAGAGGGCGGGGAGGCAGAGGGCAGGGGGTCAGAGGACGGGGGTGAGGGGTCGGGGACAGAGGGCGGGGAGGCAGAGTGCGAGAGGGGGTCACAGACGGGGTGACGGGGCAGGGATGGGGCGCAGACAGAGTACGGATGGGGTAGAGCGCACAGCCACGTGTGAATCCAGTAACAGTAACAAGGACGTTCTGTGACTCCAGGTGATATTCGAGCTAACACAAGGAGAACAATCACTGATCGACGACCTCAACATCACCAAGAAGGTGAGACGGGGGAGGTCGGAGGGGTATCGGTGGGGTGTGGGGTGTGCATCGGCGGGGGGTGGGGTGTGCATCGGTGGGGTGTGGGGTGTGTATCGGTGGGGTGTGTATCGGTGGGGTGTGGGGTGTGTATCGGTGGGGTGTGTATCGGGGGGGTGTGTTTCGGTGGGGTGTGTATCGGTGGGGTGTGCATCGGGGGTGGTTGGGTGTGTATCGGTGGGGTGTGGGGTGTGTATCGGTGGGGTGTGTATCGGTGGGGTGTGTATCGGGGAGGTGTGTATCGGTGGGGTGTGGGGTGTGTATCGGTGGGGTGTGTATCGGTGGGGTGTGTATCGGTGGGGTGTGTATCGGGGGGTGTGTATCGGTGGGGTGTGTATCGGGGAGGTGTGTATCGGTGGGGTGTGGGGTGTGTATCGGTGGGGTGTGTATCGGGGGGGTGTGTATCGGTGGGGTGTTTATCGGTGGGGTGTGTATCGGGGGGTGTGTATCGGTGGGGTGTGTATCGGGGGGGTGTGTATCGGTGGGGTGTGTATCGGTGGGGTGTGTATCGGTGGGGTGTGTATCGGTGGGGTGTGTATCGGGGGGGTGTGGGGTGTGCATCGGGGGGTGTGGGGTGTGTATCGGTGGGGTGTGTATCGGTGGGGTGTGGGGTGTGTATCGGTGGGATGTGGGGTGTGTATCGGTGGGGTGTGGGGTGTGTATCGGTGGGGTGTGTATCGGGGGGGTGTGTATCGGTGGGGTGTGTATCGGTGGGGTGTGTATCGGGGGGGTGTGGGGTGTGCATTGGGGGGGTGGGGTGTGTATCGGTGGGCTGTGTATCGGGGGGGTGTGGGGTGTGTATCGGTGGGGTGTGGGGTGTGTATCGGTGGGGTGTGTATCGGTGGGGTGTGTATCGGTGGGGTGTGTATCGGTGGGGTGTGGGGTGTGTATCGGGGGGGTGTGTATCGGTGGGGTGTGTATCGGTGGGGTGTGTATCGGTGGGGTGTGTATCGGGGGGGTTGTGGGGTGTGTATCGGTGGGGTGTGTATCGGGGGGGTGTGTATCGGTGGGGTGTGTATCGGGGGGGTGTGTATCGGTGGGGTGTGTATCGGGGGGGGGTGTATCGGGGGGGTGTGTATCGGTGGGGAGTGTATCGATGGGGTGTGTATCGGGGGGGGGTATATCGGAAGGGTGTGTATCGGTGGGGTGTGTATCGGGGGGGTGTGTATCGGTGGGGTGTGTATCGGTGGGGTGTGGGGTGTGTATCGGGGGGGTGTATCGGGGGGGGTGTATCGGGGGGGTGTGTATCGGTGGGGTGTGTATCGGTGGGGTGTGTATCGATGGGGTGTGTATCGGGGGGGTGTGTATCGGTGGGGTGTGTATCGGGGGTGTGTGTATCGGTGGGTTGTGTATCGGTGGGGTGTGTATCGGGGGGGTGTGTATCGGTGGGGTGTGTATCGGTGGGGTGTGTATCGGTGGGGTGTGGGGTGTGTATCGGTGGGGTGTGTATCGGTGGGGTGTGTATCGGCGGGGTGTGTATCGGCGGGGTGTGTATCGGGGGGGTGTGTTATGATGGGGTGTGTATCGCGGGGGTGTGTATCGGGGGGGTGTGTATCGGTGGGGTGTGTATCGGGGGGGTGTGTATCGGTGGGGTGTGTATCGGTGGGGTGTGGGGTGTGTATCGGTGGGGTGTGTATCGGTGGGGTGTGTATCGGTGGGGTGTGTATCGGGGGGGTGTGTATCGGTGGGGTGTGTATCGGGGGGGTGTGGGGTGTGTATCGGGGGGTGTGTGTATCGGTGGGCTGTGTATCGGTGGGGTGTGTATCGGTGGAGTGTGTCGGTGGGGTGTGTATCGGTGGGGTGTGTATCGGGGCGGTGTGTATCGGGGGTGTGTGTATCGGGGGTGTGTGTATCGGGGGGGTGTGTATCGGTGGGGTGTGTATCGGCGGGGTGTGTATCGATGGGGTGTGGTTCGGTTAGGTGTGGGGTGTGTATCGGTGGGGTGTGTGTATCGGTGGGGTGTGTATCGGTGGGGTGTGGGGTGTGTATCGGTGAGGTGTGTATCGGTGGGGTGTGTATCGGTGGGGTGTGTATCGGGGGGGTGTGTATCGGGGGGGGTGTATCGGTGGGGTGTGTATCGATGGGGTGTGTATCGGGGGGGTGTGTATCGGGGGGGTGTGTATCGGTGGGGTGTGTATCGGGGGGGTGTGTATCGGTGGGGTGTGTATCGGTGGGGTGTGTATCGGTGGGGTGTGTATCGGTGGGGTGTGGGGTGTGTATCGGGGGGGTGTGTATCGGTGGGGTGTGTATCGGTGGGGTGTATATCGGTGGGGTGTGGGGTGTGTATCGGGGGGGTGTGTATCGGTGGGGTGTGTATCGGTGGGGTGTGTATCGGGGTGTGGGGTGTGTATCGGTGGGGTGTGTATCGGTGGGGTGTGTATCGGTGGGGTGTGTATTGGTGGGGTGTGTATCGGTGGGGTGTGGGGGGGTATCGGTGGGGTGTCTATCGGGGGGTTGTGGGGTGTGTATCGGGGGGGTGTGTATCGGTGGGGTTTGTATCGGTGGGGTGTGGATCGGGGGGGTGTGTATCGGGGGGTTGTGTATCGGGGGTGTGTGTATCGGGGGGCTGTGTATCGGTGTGGTGTGTATCGGTGTGGTGTGTATCGGCGGGGTGTGTATCGGCGGGGTGTGTATCGGTGGGGTGTGTATCGGTGGGGTGTGGGGTGTGTATCGGGGGGGTGTATCGGGGGGGTGTGTATCGGTGGGGTGTGTATCGGTGGGGTGTGTATCGGCGGGGTGTGTATCGGTGGGGTGTGTATCGGTGGGGCGTGTATCGGTGGGGTATGTATCGGGTGGGGTGTGTATCGGTGGGGTGTGGGGTGTGTATCGGGGGGGTGTGTATCGGTGGGGTGTGTATCGGTGGGATGTGTATCGGTGGGGCGTGTATCGGTGGGGTGTGTATCGGGTGGGGTGTGTATCGGTGGGGTGTGGGGTGTGTATCGGTGGGGTGTGTATCGGCGGGGTGTGTATCGGTGGGATGTGTATCGGTGGGGTGTGTATCGGTGGGGCGTGTATCGGTGGGGTGTGTATCGGGGGGTGTGGGGTGTGTATCGGTGGGGTGTGTATCGGGTGGGGTGTGTATCGGGGGGTGTGGGGTGTGTATCGGTGGGGTGTGTATCGGTGGGGTGTGTATCGGGTGGGGTGTGTATCGGTGGGGTGTGTATCGGGTGGGGTGTGGATCGGTGGGGTGTGGGGTGTGTATCGGGGGGGTGTGTATCGGTGGGGTGTGGGGTGTGTATCGGGGGGGTGTGTATCGGTGGGGTGTGGGGTGTGTATCAGGGGGTGTGTATCGGTGGGGTGTGTATCGGTGGGGTGTGTATCGGGTGGGGTGTGGATCGGGGGGGTGTGTATCGGTGGGGTGTGTATCGGTGGGGTGTGGGGTGTGTATCGGGGGGGTGTGTATCGGTGGGGTGTGTATCTATTGCACTCTATGGCAGTGAGGTATGGGGGCCGCTAACTCAACAAGAATTTGCAAAATGGGACAAACACCCAATTGAGATCCTACATGCAGAATTCTGTAAAAGTATCCTCCGGACTCAAAGGAAAACAGTAAACAATGCATGCAGGGCGGAACTAGGCCAATATCCATTAATAATCACTATCCAAAAAAGAGCCACCAAATTTTGGAATCACCTACAAATGAGCAATCCCCAATGCTATCACTACGACGCCCTGAAATGCCAAGAGCTGACCATAAAGAAGAATACCCTCAGTCAACTAGTCCTGGGACTCAGTGAAGTAACTACTAACAATACTAACAATAACCAGCCCCAGGACAGTGACAGGGCAACACAAAGAATTCGACCCAACACAATCGTCGCTAAGCAAAAGGAAAAATATCTGACATATTGGGCAGAAACAACAAAAACCCAAAGCAAACTCAATTGCTACTTGGCCCTAAACAGACAATACAACATAGCTGATTACCTGACCATGGTAAAGGATAACAAACTGAGAAGAACCTTGACAAGGTACAGACTTAGCGAACATAGCCTAGCGATCGAAAAAGGCAGACACAGGCAGACCAGGCTGCCAAGAGAGGACAGGATATGCTCTCACTGCAGTCAGGGAGTGGTGGAGACAGAGATGCACTTCCTCACAGCTTGTGGAAAATATCAGGGCATCAGGGAGAATTTCTACCAAAAATTCTCACAAATATGCCCTGATTTCAGAAATCTGAATGACAACCAAAAACTCCCATTCCTACTGGGAGAGGAGAGAAGCTGTATAACACTGGCGGCACACTATGTTACAGCTTGCCATGAACAGAGGGACAACCAGTAAACTAAGAAAAGAATATATATAAACAATGCGAATGTATATTTATACACTCAGGGATATACCTGTTTATACACTGTATGAATAGAACTGCGTTTATGTGCTAAACCATAAATGTATTTTGATGCTTTGGCAACATAAGATGTAACTTATCATGCCAATAAAGCGATTTGAATTGTGAATTGTATCGGTGGGGTGTGTATCGGTGAGGTGTGTATCGGTGGGGTGTGTATCGGGTGGGGTGTGGATCGGTGGGGTGTGGGGTGTGTATCAGGGGGTGTGTATCGGGGGTGTGTGTATCGGTGGGGTGTGTATCGGTGGGGTGTGGGGTGTGTATCGGGGGGGGTGTATCGGTGGGGTGTGTATCGGTGGGGTGTGTATCGGTGAGGTGTGTATCGGTGGGGTGTGTATCGGGGGGTGTGGGGTGTGTATCGGGGGGGTGTGTATCGGTGGAGTGTGGATTGGGGGGGGTGTATCGGTGGGGTGTGTATCGGTGAGGTGTGTATCGGTGGGATGTGCATCGGTGAGGTGTGTATCGGTGGGGTGTGTATCGGGGGGTGTGGATCGGGGGGGTGTGGATCGGGGGGTGTGGGGTGTGTATCGGTGTGGTGTGTATCGGTGGGGTGTGTATTGGCGAATGTTGGGGGGGTATCGGGGTTCCACAGTCCTGGCGTTGTGCCGCCCTCTCTCAGCCACCATCGCCTCTTTCTCTTCCTCAGGCCTATTTCGAACCAATGCTGAAACTGTGCATCATGTCCGAGGATGAACTCAACCAGATCTTCGGGAGCCTGTACTCACTGATACCCTTACATGAAGGTAGGGTTAGTCCCTCACGCCGTTACACATGGAATACAGGACTCGCCGGGATCGCACCTAAGCTCATCCCCAACCCACACTCGCCAGGCACAGGGACACACACAGGCCGTACAGGAGCTGACACTGAGACACACACAATCCGTACAGGAGCTGACACTGAGACACACACAGGCCGTACAGGAGCTGACACTGAGACACACACGGGTCCTACAGGAGCTGACACTGAGACACACACAGGCCGTACAGGGGCTGACACTGAGACACACACGGGTCCTACAGGAGCTGACACTGAGACACACACGGGTCGTACAGGGGCTGACACTGAGACACACACGGGTCATACAGGAGCTGACACTGAGACACACACAGGCCGTACAGGAGCTGACACTGAGACACACACAGGCCGTACAGGAGCTGACACTGAGACACACACAGGCCGTACAGGAGCTGATACTGAGACACACACAGACCGGACAGGAGCTGACACTGAGACACACACAGACCGTACAGGAGCTGACACTGAGACACACACAGGCCGTACAGGAGCTGACACTGAGACACACACGGGTCCTACAGGAGCTGACACTGAGACACACACAGGCCGTACAGGGGCTGACACTGAGACACACACACAGACCATACAGGAGCTGACACTGAGACACACACAGGCCGTACAGGGGCTGACACTGAGACACACACAGGCCGTACAGGAGCTGACACTGAGACACACACAGGCCGTACAGGAGCTGACACTGAGACACACACAGGCCGTACAGGAGCTGACACTGAGACACACACAGACCGGACAGGAGCTGACACTGAGACACACACAGACCGTACAGGAGCTGACACTGAGACACACACAGGCCGTACAGGAGCTGACACTGAGACACACACAGCCCGTACAGGAGCTGACACTGAGACACACACGGGCCGTACAGGAGCTGACACTGAGACACACACAGGCCATAAAGGGGCTGACACTGAGACACACACAGGCCGTACAGGAGCTGACACTGAGACACACACAGGCCGTACAGGAGCTGACACTGAGTCACACACGGGCCGTACAGGAGCTGACACTGTGACACACAGGCCGTACAGGTGCTGACACTGAGACACACACAGGCCGTACAGGAGCTGACACTGAGACACACACAGGCCATACAGGGGCTGACACTGAGACACACACGGGCCGTACAGTGGCTGACACTGAGACACACACAGGCCGTACAGGAGCTGACACTGAGACACACACAGGTCCTACAGGAGCTGACACTGAGACACACACAGGCCGTACAGGAGCTGACACTGAGACACACACAGGCCATACAGGGGCTGACACTGAGACACACACAATCCGTACAGGAGCTGACACTGAGACACACACAGGCCGTACAGGAGCTGACACTGAGACACACACGGGTCCTACAGGAGCTGACACTGAGACACACACAGGCCGTACAGGGGCTGACACTGAGACACACACGGGTCCTACAGGAGCTGACACTGAGACACACACGGGTCGTACAGGGGCTGACACTGAGACACACACGGGTCATACAGGAGCTGACACTGAGACACACACAGGCCGTACAGGAGCTGACACTGAGACACACACAGGCCGTACAGGAGCTGACACTGAGACACACACAGGCCGTACAGGAGCTGATACTGAGACACACACAGACCGGACAGGAGCTGACACTGAGACACACACAGACCGTACAGGAGCTGACACTGAGACACACACAGGCCGTACAGGAGCTGACACTGAGACACACACGGGTCCTACAGGAGCTGACACTGAGACACACACAGGCCGTACAGGGGCTGACACTGAGACACACACACAGACCATACAGGAGCTGACACTGAGACACACACAGGCCGTACAGGGGCTGACACTGAGACACACACAGGCCGTACAGGAGCTGACACTGAGACACACACAGGCCGTACAGGAGCTGACACTGAGACACACACAGGCCGTACAGGAGCTGACACTGAGACACACACAGACCGGACAGGAGCTGACACTGAGACACACACAGACCGTACAGGAGCTGACACTGAGACACACACAGGCCGTACAGGAGCTGACACTGAGACACACACAGCCCGTACAGGAGCTGACACTGAGACACACACGGGCCGTACAGGAGCTGACACTGAGACACACACAGGCCATAAAGGGGCTGACACTGAGACACACACAGGCCGTACAGGAGCTGACACTGAGACACACACAGGCCGTACAGGAGCTGACACTGAGTCACACACGGGCCGTACAGGAGCTGACACTGTGACACACAGGCCGTACAGGTGCTGACACTGAGACACACACAGGCCGTACAGGAGCTGACACTGAGACACACACAGGCCATACAGGGGCTGACACTGAGACACACACGGGCCGTACAGTGGCTGACACTGAGACACACACAGGCCGTACAGGAGCTGACACTGAGACACACACAGACCGTACAGGGGCTGACACCGAGACACACACGGGCCGTACAGGGGCTGACACTGAGACACACACGGGCCGCACAGGGGCTGACACTGACACTGACACACACACAGGCCGTACAGGGGCTGACACTGAGACACACACGGGCCGTACAGGGGCTGACACTGAGACACACACGGGCCGTACAGGGGCTGACACTGAGACACACACGGGCCGTACAGGAGCTGACACTGAGACACACACAGGCCGTACAGGGGCTGACACTGAGACACACACGGGCCGTACAGGGGCTGACACTGAGACACACACGGGCCGTACAGGGGCTGACACTGACACACACACAGGCCGTACAGGAGCTGACACTGAGACACACACAGGCCGTACACGAGCTGACACTGAGACACACACGGGCCGTACAGGAGCTGACACTGAGACACACACGGGCCGTACAGGAGCTGACACTGAGACACACACAGGCCGTACAGGGGCTGACACTGAGACACACACAGTCCGTACAGGAGCTGACACTGAGACACACACAGGCCGTACAGGAGCTGACACTGAGACACACACGGGCCGTACAGGAGCTGACACTGAGACACACACAGGCCGTACAGGAGCTGACACTGAGACACACACACAGGCCGTACAGGGGCTGACACTGAGACACACACGGGCCGTACAGGAGCTGACACTGAGACACACACAGGCCGTACAGGAGCTGACACTGAGACACACACAGGCCGGACAGGAGCTGACACTGAGACACACACAGGCCATACAGGGTCTGACACTGAGACACACACGGGCCGTACAGGGGCTGACACTGAGACACACACAGGCCGTACAGGAGCTGACACTGAGACACACACGGGCCATACAGGAGCTGACACTGAGACACACACAGGCCGTACAGGAGCTGACACTGAGACACACACAGGCCGTACAGGAGCTGACACTGAGACACACACGGGCCGTACAGGGGCTGACACTGTGACACACACAGGCCGTACAGGAGCTGACACTGAGACACACACGGGCCGTACAGGAGCTGACACTGAGACACACACGGGCCGTACAGCAGCTGACACTGAGACACACACAGGCCGTACAGGAGCTGACACTGAGACACACACGGGTCCTACAGGAGCTGACACTGAGACACACACAGGCCGTACAGGGGCTGACACTGAGACACACACGGGCTGTACAGGAGCTGACACTGAGACACACACGGGCCGTACAGGAGCTGACACTGTGACACACACAGGCCGTACAGGAGCTGACACTGAGACACACACGGGCCGTACAGGAGCTGACACTGAGACACACAGGGGCCGCACAGGGGCTGACACTGAGACACACACGGGTCCTACAGGGGCTGACACTGAGACACACACGGGTCATACAGGAGCTGACACTGAGACACACACAGGCCGTACAGGAGCTGACACTGAGACACACACAGGTCGTACAGGAGCTGACACTGAGACACACACAGGCCGTACAGGAGCTGACACTGAGACACACACGGGTCATACAGGGGCTGACACTGAGACACACACAGGCCGTACAGGAGCTGACACTGAGACACACACGGGCCGTACAGGAGCTGACACTGAGACACACACACAGGCCGTACAGGAGCTGACACTGAGACACACACGGGTCATACAGGAGCTGACACTGAGACACACACGGGTCATACAGGAGCTGACACTGAGACACACACAGGCCGTACAGGAGCTGACACTGAGACACACCGTGCAGGGGCGGACACTGAGACACACACGGGCCGTACAGGAGCTGACACTGAGACACACACAGGCCGTACAGGAGCTGACACTGAGACACACACGGGTCATACAGGAGCTGACACTGAGACACACCGTGCAGGGGCGGACACTGAGACACACACGGGCCGTACAGGAGCTGACACTGAGACACACACAGGCCGTACAGGAGCTGACACTGAGACACACACGGGCCGTACAGGAGCTGACACTGAGACACACACGGGCCGTACAGGAGCTGACACTGAGACACACACGGGTCGTACAGGAGCTGACACTGAGACACACGCAGGCCGTACAGGAGCTGACACTGAGACACACACAGACCGTACAGGAGCTGACACTGAGACACACACAGGCCGTACAGGGGCTGGCACTCAGACACACACAGGCCGTACAGGAGCTGACACTGAGACACACACGGGCCGTACAGGAGCTGACACTGAGACACACACAGGCCGTACAGGAGCTGACACTGAGACACACACGGGTCCTACAGGAGCTGACACTGAGACACACACAGGCCGTACAGGGGCTGACACTGAGACACACACACAGACCATACAGGAGCTGACACTGAGACACACACAGGCCGTACAGGAGCTGACACTGAGACACACACAGGCCGTACAGGAGCTGACACTGAGACACACACAGGCCGTACAGGAGCTGACACTGAGACACACACAGACCGGACAGGAGCTGACACTGAGACACACACAGACCGTACAGGAGCTGACACTGAGACACACACAGGCCGTACAGGAGCTGACACTGAGACACACACAGCCCGTACAGGAGCTGACACTGAGACACACACGGGCCGTACAGGAGCTGACACTGAGACACACACAGGCCATACAGGGGCTGACACTGAGACACACACAGGCCGTACAGGAGCTGACACTGAGACACACACAGGCCGTACAGGAGCTGACACTGAGTCACACACGGGCCGTACAGGAGCTGACACTGTGACACACAGGACGTACAGGAGCTGACACTGAGACACACACAGGCCGTACAGGAGCTGACACTGAGACACACACAGGCCATACAGGGGCTGACACTGAGACACACACGGGCCGTACAGGGGCTGACACTGAGACACACACAGGCCGTACAGGAGCTGACACTGAGACACACACAGACCGTACAGGGGCTGACACTGAGACACACACGGGCCGTACAGGGGCTGACACTGAGACACACACGGGCCGCACAGGGGCTGACACTGACACTGACACACACACAGGCCGTACAGGGGCTGACACTGAGACACACACGGGCCGTACAGGGGCTGACACTGAGACACACACGGGCCGTACAGGGGCTGACACTGAGACACACACGGGCCGTACAGGAGCTGACACTGAGACACACACAGGCCGTACAGGGGCTGACACTGAGACACACACGGGCCGTACAGGGGCTGACACTGAGACACACACGGGCCGTACAGGGGCTGACACTGACACACACACAGGCCGTACAGGAGCTGACACTGAGACACACACAGGCCGTACAGGGGCTGACACTGAGACACACACAGGCCGTACAGGAGCTGACACTGAGACACACACAGGCCGTACAGGAGCTGACACTGAGACACACACGGGCCGTACAGGGGCTGACACTGTGACACACACAGGCCGTACAGGAGCTGACACTGAGACACACACGGGCCGTACAGGAGCTGACACTGAGACACACACGGGCCGTACAGCAGCTGACACTGAGACACACACAGGCCGTACAGGAGCTGACACTGAGACACACACACAGGCCGTACAGGGGCTGACACTGAGAAACACACGGGTTATACAGGAGCTGACACTGAGACACACACGGGTCCTACAGGAGCTGACACTGAGACACACACAGGCCGTACAGGGGCTGACACTGAGACACACACGGGCTGTACAGGAGCTGACACTGAGACACACACGGGCCGTACAGGAGCTGACACTGTGACACACACAGGCCGTACAGGAGCTGACACTGAGACACACACGGGTCATACAGGAGCTGACACTGAAACAGACACAGGCCGTACAGGAGCTGACACTGAGACACACACGGGTCATACAGGAGCTGACACTGAGACACACACAGGCCGTACAGGAGCTGACACTGAGACACACACAGGCCATACAGGAGCTGACACTGAGACACACACAGGCCGTGCAGGGGCTGACACTGAGACACACACGGGCCGTACAGGAGCTGACACTGAGACACACACAGGCCGTACAGGGGCTGACACTGACACACACACAGGCCGTACAGGGGCTGACACTGAGACACACACGGGCCGTACAGGAGCTGACACTGAGACACACACAGGCCGTACAGGAGCTGACACTGAGACACACACAGGCCGTACAGGAGCTGACACTGAGACACACACAGGCCATACAGGAGCTGACACTGAGACACACACACGGGCCGTACAGGAGCTGACACTGAGACACACACGGGCCGTACAGGAGCTGACACTGAGACACACACAGGCCGTACAGGAGCTGACACTGAGACACACACAGGCCGTACAGGAGCTGACACTGAGACACACACACAGGCCGTACAGGGGCTGACACTGAGACACACACAGGCCATACAGGAGCTGACACTGAGACACACACAGGCCGTAAAGGAGCTGACACTGAGACACACACAGACCGTACAGGAGCTGACACTGAGACACACACAGACCGTACAGGAGCTGACACTGAGACACACACAGGCCATACAGGGTCTGACACTGAGACACACACGGGCCGTACAGGGGCTGACACTGAGACACACACGGGTCGTACAGGGGCTGACAATGAGACACACAGGCCGTACAGGAGCTGACACTGAGACACACACGGGCCGTACAGGGGCTGACACTGAGACACACACAGGCCGTACAGGAGCTGACACTGAGACACACACGGGCCATACAGGAGCTGACACTGAGACACACACAGGCCGTACAGGAGCTGACACTGAGACACACACAGGCCGTACAGGAGCTGACACTGAGACACACACGGGCCGTACAGGGGCTGACACTGAGACACACACGGGCCGTACAGGAGCTGACACTGAGACACACACGGGCCGTACAGCAGCTGACACTGAGACACACACAGGCCGTACAGGAGCTGACACTGAGACACACACACAGGCCGTACAGGGGCTGACACTGAGAAACACACGGGTCATACAGGAGCTGACACTGAGACACACACGGGTCCTACAGGAGCTGACACTGAGACACACACAGGCCGTACAGGGGCTGACACTGAGACACACATGGGCTGTACAGGAGCTGACACTGAGACACACACGGGCCGTACAGGAGCTGACACTGTGACGCACACAGGCCGTACAGGAGCTGACACTGAGACACACACGGGTCATACAGGAGCTGACACTGAAACAGACACAGGCCGTACAGGAGCTGACACTGAGACACACACGGGTCATGCAGGAGCTGACACTGAGACACACACAGGCCGTACAGGAGCTGACACTGAGACACACACAGGCCATACAGGAGCTGACACTGAGACACACACAGGCCGTACAGGGGCTGACACTGAGACACACACGGGCCGTACAGGAGCTGACACTGAGACACACACAGGCCGTACAGGGGCTGACACTGACACACACACAGGCCGTACAGGGGCTGACACTGAGACACACACGGGCCGTACAGGAGCTGACACTGAGACACACACAGGCCGTACAGGAGCTGACACTGAGACACACACAGGCCGTACAGGAGCTGACACTGAGACACACACAGGCCATACAGGAGCTGACACTGAGACACACACACGGGCCGTACAGGAGCTGACACTGAGACACACACGGGCCGTACAGGAGCTGACACTGAGACACACACAGGCCGTACAGGAGCTGACACTGAGACACACACAGGCCGTACAGGAGCTGACACTGAGACACACACACAGGCCGTACAGGGGCTGACACTGAGACACACACAGGCCATACAGGAGCTGACACTGAGACACACACAGACCGTACAGGAGCTGACACTGAGACACACACAGACCGTACAGGAGCTGACACTGAGACACACACAGACCGTACAGGAGCTGACACTGAGACACACACAGGCCATACAGGGTCTGACACTGAGACACACACGGGCCGTACAGGGGCTGACACTGAGACACACACGGGTCGTACAGGGGCTGACAATGAGACACACAGGCCGTACAGGAGCTGACACTGAGACACACACAGACCGTACAGGAGCTGACACTGAGACACACACGGGCCGTACAGGAGCTGACACTGAGACACACACAGGCCGTACAGGGGCTGACACTGAGACACACACAGGCCGTACAGGAGCTGACACTGAGACACACATGGGTTGTACAGGAGCTGACACTGAGACACACACAGGCCGTACAGGGGCTGACACTGAGACACACACAGGCCATACAGGAGCTGACACTGAGACACACACAGGCCGTACAGGAGCTGACACTGAGACACACACAGGCCGTACAGGAGCTGACACTGAGACACACACAGGCCGTACAGGAGCTGACACTGAGACACACACAGGCCGTACAGGAGCTGACACTGAGACACACACAGGCCGTACAGGAGCTGACACTGAGACACGCACAGGCCGTACAGGAGCTGACACTGAGACACACACAGGCCGTACAGGAGCTGACACTGAGACACACACACAGGCCGTACAGGAGCTGACACTGAGACACACGCAGGCCGTACAGGAGCTGACACTGAGACACACACAGGCCGTACAGGAGCTGACACTGAGACACACACGGGTCGTACAGGAGCTGACACTGAGACACACACGGGCCGTACAGGAGCTGACACTGAGACACACACAGGCCGTACAGGAGCTGACACTGAGACACACACAGGCCGTACAGGAGCTGACACTGAGACACACCGTACAGGGGCTGACACTGAGACACACACAGGCCGTACAGGAGCTGACACTGAGACACACCATACAGGGGCTGACACTGAGACACACACAGGCCGTACAGGAGCTGACACTGAGACACACCGTACAGGAGCTGACACTGAGACACACACGGGCCGTGCAGGAGCTGACACTGAGACACACGCAGGCCGTACAGGAGCTGACACTGAGACACACACAGACCGTACAGGAGCTGACACTGAGACACACACGGGCCGTACAGGAGCTGACACTGAGACACACACGGGCCGTACAGGAGCTGACACTGAGACACACACAGTCCGTACAGGAGCTGACACTGAGACACACACGGGCCGTACAGGAGCTGACACTGAGACACACACGGGCCGTACAGGAGCTGACACTGAGACACACGCAGGCCGTACAGGAGCTGACACTGAGACACACACAGACCGTACAGGAGCTGACACTGAGACACACACAGGCCGTACAGGGGCTGGCACTCAGACACACACAGGCCGTACAGGAGCTGACACTGAGACACACACGGGTCCTACAGGGGCTGACACTGAGACACACACAGACCGTACAGGAGCTGACACTGAGACACACACGGGTCCTACAGGGGCTGACACTGTGACACACACAGGCCGTACAGGAGCTGAGACTGAGATACACACGGGCTGTACAGGGGCTGACACTGTGACACACACAGGCCGTACAGGGGCTGACACTGTGACACACACGGGCCGTACAGGGGCAGACACTGAGACACACACAGGCCATACAGGAGCTGACACTGAGACTCACACAGGCCGTACAGGAGCTGACACTGAGACACACATGGGTCGTACAGGAGCTGACACTGAGACACACACGGGCCGTACAGGAGCCAACACTGAGACACGCACAGGCCGTACAGGAGCTGACACTGAGACACACCGTACAGGGGCTGACATTGAGACACACACGGGCCGTACAGGAGCTGACACTGAGGCACACACGGGCCGTACAGGAGCTGACACTGAGAAACACATGGGCCGTACAGGAGCTGACACTGAGACACACACAGGCCGTACAGGAGCTGACACTGAGACACACACAGGCCGTACAGGGGCTGACACTGAGACACACACGGGCCGTACAGGAGCTGACACTGAGACACACACTGGCCGTACAGGGGCTGACACTGAGACACACAGGCCGTACAGGAGCTGACACTGAGACACACACAGGCCGTACAGGGGCTGACACTGAGACACACACAGACCGTACAGGGGCTGACACTGAGACACACACAGGCCATACAGGGGCTGACACTGAGATACACACAGGCTGTACAGGAGCTGACACTGAGACACACACAGTCCGTACATGAGCTGACACTGAGATACACACGGGCCGTACAGGGGCTGACACTGTGACACACTCAGGCCATACAGGGGCTGACACTGAGACGCACACAGGCCGTACAGGGGCTGACACTGAGACACACACACAGGCCGTACAGGAGCTGACACTGAGACACACACGGGTCGTACAGGAGCTGACACTGAGACACACATGGGTTGTACAGGAGCTGACACTGAGACACACACAGGCCGTACAGGTGCTGACACTGAGACACACACAGGCCGTACAGGAGCTGACACTGAGACACACATGGGTTGTACAGGAGCTGACACTGAGACACACACAGGCCGTACAGGGGCTGACACTGAGACACACACAGGCCATACAGGAGCTGACACTGAGACTCACACAGGCCGTACAGGAGCTGACACTGAGACACACACGGGCCGTACAGGGGCTGACACTGAGACACACACGGGTCGTACAGGAGCTGACACTGAGGCACACACAGTCCGTACAGGAGCTGACACTGAGACACACACGGGCCGTACAGGAGCCAACACTGAGACACGCACAGGCCGTACAGGAGCTGACACTGAGACACACACGGACCGTACAGGAGCTGACACTGAGACACACGCAGGCCGTACAGGAGCTGACACTGAGACACACACAGACCGTACAGGAGCTGACACTGAGACACACACAGGCCGTACAGGGGCTGGCACTGAGACACACCGTACAGGGGCTGACACTGAGACACACACGGGCCGTACAGGAGCTGACACTGAGACACACACGGGCCGTACAGGAGCCAACACTGAGACACGCACAGGCCGTACAGGAGCTGACACTGAGACACACCGTACAGGGGCTGACACTGAGACACACACGGGCCGTACAGGAGCTGACACTGAGACACACACAGGCCGTACAGGAGCTGACACTGAGACACACACAGGCCGTACAGGAGCTGACACTGAGACACACGCAGGCCGTACAGGAGCTGACACTGAGACACACACAGGCCGTACAGGAGCTGACACTGAGACACACACGGGTCGTACAGGAGCTGACACTGAGACACACACGGGCCGTACAGGAGCCAACACTGAGACACACACAGGCCGTACAGGAGCTGACACTGAGACACACACGGACCGTACAGGAGCTGACACTGAGACACACGCAGGCCGTACAGGAGCTGACACTGAGACACACACAGACCGTACAGGAGCTGACACTGAGACACACACGGGCCGTACAGGAGCTGACACTGAGACACTCACGGGCCGTACAGGAGCTGACACTGAGACACACACTGGCCGTACAGGAGCTGACACTGAGACACACACTGGCCGTACAGGAGCTGACACTGAGACTCACACAGGCCGTACAGGAGCTGACACTGAGACACACACGGGCCGTACAGGGGCTGACACTGAGACACACACGGGTCGTACAGGAGCTGACACTGAGACACACACGGGCCGTACAGGGGCTGACACTGAGACACACACGGGTCGTACAGGAGCTGACACTGAGGCACACACAGTCCGTACAGGAGCTGACACTGAGACACACACGGGCCGTACAGGAGCCAACACTGAGACACGCACAGGCCGTACAGGAGCTGACCCTGAGACACACCGTACAGGGGCTGACACTGAGACACACACGGGCCGTACAGGAGCTGACACTGAGACACACACGGGCCGTACAGGAGCCAACACTGAGACACGCACAGGCCGTACAGGAGCTGACACTGAGACACACCGTACAGGGGCTGACACTGAGACACACACGGGCCGTACAGCAGCTGACACTGAGACACACACGGGCCGTACAGGAGCTGACACTGAGACACACACGGGCCGTACAGGAGCTGACACTGAGACACACACAGGCCATACAGGAGCTGACACTGAGACACACACTGGCCGTACAGGGGCTGACACTGAGACACACAGGCCGTACAGGAGCTGACACTGAGACACACACAGGCCGTACAGGGGCTGACACTGAGACACACACAGTCCGTACAGGAGCTGACACTGAGATACACACGGGCCGTACAGGGGCTGACACTGTGACACACACAGGCCGTACAGGGGCTGGCACTGTGACACACACGGGCCGTACAGGGGCTGACACTGAGACACACACGGGCCGTACAGGAGCTGACACTGAGACACACACGGGCCGTACAGGGGCTGACACTGAGACACACACGGGCCGTACAGGGGCTGACAATGAGACACACACACAGGCCGTACAGGAGCTGACACTGAGACACACACGGGTCATACAGGGGCTGACACTGAGACACACACAGGCCGTACAGGGGCTGACACTGAGACACACACGGGCCGTACAGGAGCTGACACTGAGACACACACGGGCCGCACAGGGGCTGACACTGAGACACACACGGGTCCTACAGGGGCTGACACTGAGACACACACGGGTCATACAGGAGCTGACACTGAGACACACACAGGCCGTACAGGAGCTGACACTGAGACACACACAGGTCGTACAGGAGCTGACACTGAGACACACACAGGCCGTACAGGAGCTGACACTGAGACACACACGGGTCATACAGGGGCTGACACTGAGACACACACAGGCCGTACAGGAGCTGACACTGAGACACACACGGGCCGTACAGGAGCTGACACTGAGACACACACACAGGCCGTACAGGAGCTGACACTGAGACACACACGGGTCATACAGGAGCTGACACTGAGACACACACGGGTCATACAGGAGCTGACACTGAGACACACACAGGCCGTACAGGAGCTGACACTGAGACACACCGTGCAGGGGCGGACACTGAGACACACACAGGCCGTACAGGAGCTGACACTGAGACACACACAGGCCGTACAGGAGCTGACACTGAGACACACACGGGTCATACAGGAGCTGACACTGAGACACACCGTGCAGGGGCGGACACTGAGACACACACGGGCCGTACAGGAGCTGACACTGAGACACACACAGGCCGTACAGGAGCTGACACTGAGACACACACGGGCCGTACAGGGGCTGACACTGTGACACACACGGGCCGTACAGGGGCTGACACTGAGACACACACGGGCCCTACAGGAGCTGACACTGAGACACACACGGGCCGTACAGGGGCTGACACTGAGACACACACGGGCCGTACAGGGGCTGACAATGAGACACACACACAGGCCGTACAGGAGCTGACACTGAGACACACACGGGTCATACAGGGGCTGACACTGAGACACACACAGGCCGTACAGGAGCTGACACTGAGACACACACGGGCCGTACAGGAGCTGACACTGAGACACACACGGGCCGCACAGGGGCTGACACTGAGACACACACGGGTCCTACAGGGGCTGACACTGAGACACACACGGGTCATACAGGAGCTGACACTGAGACACACACAGGCCGTACAGGAGCTGACACTGAGACACACACGGGTCATACAGGAGCTGACACTGAGACACACACAGGCCGTACAGGAGCGGACACTGAGACACACACGGGCCGTACAGGAGCTGACACTGAGACACACACAGGCCGTACAGGAGCTGACACTGAGACACACACAGGCTGTACAGGAGCTGACACTGAGACACACACAGACCGTACAGGAGCTGACACTGAGACACACATAGGCCGTACAGGGGCTGACACTGAGACACACACAAGCCGTACAGGAGCTGACACTGAGACACACACGGGCCCTACAGGAGCTGACACTGAGACACACACGGGCCGTACAGGGGCTGACACTGAGACACACACGGGTCCTACAGGGGCTGATACTGAGACACACACGGGCCGTACAGGACCAGGCGGGTGTCTACACAGGGTTACTGGGCATCTCTGAATGCTCCTCATTCACTTCTGCTTCTCTCTCTCTGGTCAGACCTGCTCAGTCGCCTTCAGCAAGTCCGGAGGGAGGATGGGACGGTGTTTGAAGTTGGCCGGACCCTGGTCGATTGGGTTAGTGTTCACATCGAACCAAAGTACCATTTCTATCCCTGCTCCTGACCCCAGTCACCGAACTGTCTCCTCTCCCCCAGCTCCCGTCTCTCAGCGCCTACGAGACCTACTGCTGCAACCAGGTGGCAGCCAAGGCACTGCTCGACTACAAGAAGCAGAACCACCGCGTGGACGAGTTCCTCCGGCTGTGCCAGGAGTCATCCTTCAGTCGCAAGCTCAACCTGTGGAGCTTCCTGGACCTGCCGCGTAGCCGACTGGTCAAATACCCGCTGCTGCTGAAAGAGATCATCCGACACACGCCCGTGGAGCACCCCGACCAGCAGCACCTGGGCCAGGCCGTGAGTTAGAGCGCGGGGGGGAGGCGCAGGGGAAGGGGGGGAGGCGGGCGGGGGAAGGAGGAGGGACGGGGCGTCAGGAGGAGAAGGTGGGTCGGGCGGGGGAAAGAGGCAAAGGGGTCAAGTGGGGATGCATGGTGTCAGTGGGCAAGGGGGCGAGGGTGCAGTGGGCAAGAGGGCGTGGGAGCGAGAGGGCGAGAGAGCAAGGAGGTCAGGGCATGTGGAGGTCAGGGGGCATGGAGGTCAGGGGGCGTGGAGGTCAAAGGGCGAGGAGGTCAGGGGCGAGAGGGCGAAGAGCTCAGAGGGTGAGGAGGTCAGGGGGCGAGAGGGCAAGGAGGTCGGAGGGCAAGGAGGTCAGGAGGCGAGCAGGTCAGGGGGTGAGAGGGTGAGGAGGTCAGAGGGCAAAGAGGTTAGGGAGCGAGAGGGCGAGGAGGTCAGGGGGCAAGTGGGCGAGGAGGCCCGGGGGCAAGTGGGCAAGGAGGTCAGGGGCGAATGGGTAAGGAGGTCGAGGGGTGAGAGGGCGAGGAGGTCGGAGGCGAGAGGGCGAGGAGGTCAGGGGGTGAGAGGGCGAGAAGGCCAGGGGCGAGAGGGCGAGGAAGTCAGGGGGCGAAGAGGTCAGGGGGCGAGAGGGTGAGGAGGTCAGGGGACGAGTGGTCAAGGAGGTCGTGGGGGGGAGAGGGGATTGGACTTTGTAACTAACCTGAGTGACTCCCATCTCCCAGATGGAGCTGATCCAGGGCATCGTGGCCCAGATTAACGTGAGGACCGGGGAGTCGGAGTGCCGGTATTACCAGGATCGGCTGTGTTACCTGGACGACTCACAGGTGGAGCCATTGATCGAGCAATCCAGGGTGCTCTGCTGTCACGGGGAACTGAAAAACAACAAGGGAGCGGTGAGACCTGGACCCCGACCTGGACCCCGACCTCAACCCCGACCTCGACCCCGACCCCAACCTCAACCCCGACCTCGGCCCCGACCTGGACCTCGACCCAGACCCCGACCTCGACCCCGACCCCGACCTCGACCCCGACCTGGACCTCGACCCCAACCTCAACCCCGACCCCGACCTCGACCTGGACCTCGACCTCGACCTCAACCCCGACCCCAACCTCAACCCCGACCCCAACCTCAACCCCGACCCCGACCTCGACCCTGACCTCGAGCCCGACCTGGACCTCGACCCCGACCTCGGCCCCGACCTGGACCTCGGCCCCGACCTCGGCCCCGACCTCGACCCTGACCTCGAGCCCGACCCCGACCTCGACCCCGACCTGGACCTCGACCCCGACCTGGACCCCGACCTCAACCCCAACCCCGACCTCGACCCCGGCCTCGAGCCCAACCTGGACCTCGACCCAGTCCCCGACCTGGACCCCGACCTGGACCTCGACACCGACCTGGACCCCGACCTCAACCCCGACCCCGACCTGGACCCCGACCTCGGCCCCGACCCCGACCCCAACATTGACCCCAACCTCAACCTCAACCCCGACCCGACCTCGACCTCAACCCCGACCTCGACCCAGACCCCGACCTCAACCCCGACCTCAACGCCGACCCCAACCTCGACCTCTACCCCTACCGCGACCTCAACCCCGACCTCAACCCTGACCTCAATCCTGACCCCGACCTCAACCCCGACCTCGACTCCGACCTGGACCCCGACCTCGAGCCCGACCTGGACCTCGACCCAGACCCCGACCTGGACCCCGACCCCGACCTGGACCTCGACCCAGACCCCGACCTCAAACCCGACCTCGACCCCGACTGCAACTTCGACCCCGACCTCGACCCCGACCTCGACCCCGACTGCAACTTCGACCCCGACCTCGACCCCGACCTCGAACCCGACTGCAACCCCGACCGCAACCCCGACCCCGACCTCAATCCGACCTCGACCCCGACCCCGACCTCAATCCTGACCCCGACCTCAATCCCGACCCCGACCTCAACACCGACCTCAACCCCGACCTCAACCCCGACCCCAACACCGAACCTGACCTCAACCCCGACCCCGACCTCGACCCCAACCCCGACCCCAACATTGACCCCAACCTCAACCCAGACCCCGACCTCAACCCCGACCCCAACCCCGACCTCGACCTCTACCCCGACCCCGACCTCAACACCAACCCCAACGCCGACCCCGACCTCAATCCCGACCCCGACCTCAACCCCGACCCCAACCTCAACCCCGACCCGACCTCAACCCCGACCTCGACCCAGACCCCGACCTCAACCCCGACCCCAACCCCGACCTTGACCTCGACCTCAACCCCGACCTCAACCCTGACCTCAATCCCGACCCCGACCTCAACCCCGACCTCGACTCCGATCTGGACCCCGACCCCGACCTGAACCCCGACCCCAACTTCAAGCCCAACCTGGACCTTGACCCAGACCTGGACCCGACCTCAACCTGAACCCCGACCCCAACCCCGATCTGAACCCTGACCTCGACCCTGACCCCAACCGCAACCCCGACCTCGACCCCGACCTCGACCCTGACCCCAACACCGACCCCGACCCTGACCCCGACTTCGACCCCGACTTCAACCCCGACCTCGACCCCGACCTCGACCCCGACTGCAACCCCAATCACAACCCCGACCTCAACCCCGACCGCAAACCCAACTCCGACCTCAATCCCGACCGCGACCTCAACCCCAACCTCAACCCCGACCCCAACACCGACCCCGACATCAACCCCGACCCCAACACCGACCCCAACATTGACCCCAACCTCAACCTCAACCTCGACCTCAACCTCGACCTCAACCCCGACCTCAACCCCGACCTCGACCCAGACCCCGACCCCGACACTGAATTCGACCCCGACCCCAACCTCAACCCTGACCCCGACCGCTTTATTGTATTCCCCCATCTGTTCCCCCTCCATCCTCCCATTCCCCGTCTGTCACCTCCTCTGACGCCCCCTCTGTTGACCCCTCTGACGCTGCCTTTGCCTCATTCCAGAAGCTGTGGGTGTTCCTCTTCGAGCGAGCCCTGGTCATCACACGGCCCGTGAGCCACAACGAGCGGCCGTGTTTCCAGGTTTACCGCACACCCATCCCTGTCCACCAGCTGGTCTTGGAGGACCTCCCCGATGGAGAAACTCGGGTTGGGGGCTCCATCAGGGGGGCTTTCAGCAACAGCAACGAGAGAGGTAATTAAACAAACTTTCTGGGAGGGGGGACAGGAGAGGGAGGAGAGGAGAGAACAAGGGGGATAGAGGGAGGGAGGAGAGAGAGAGGGCGGGGAGAGGGGGGGAGGCGAGAGAGAGGAAAGAGAGTAGAGAGAGAGAACAAGTGAGAAAGAGAGGGGAGAGAACGAGAGGGATGGAGGAGAGAGAGAGGGCGGGGAGAGAGAGGGGGACAGAGAGAGAGGAGAGAGAGTAAAAAGAGAATATAAACTGGCAGACTATCTCTCGACCATCAGAGACACAAAACAGAGACAGACCCTCACCAGGTACAGACTAAGCGACCACCAACTGGCAATTGAAAAAGGAAGATACAAGAAATCCTGGCAGCCTAGAGAGAATAGAATATGTGATCAATGTCTGGCCGGCGAGGTTGAGACAGAGATGCATTTCCTCCTAAAATGCGAAAAATTCAACACATCAAGAAACATATTATTTGACAAGCTCAGCCAAACAACCCCAGATTTCAAGGATTTGGATGACCTGTCAAAATTAAGATTAGTCCTGGGAGAAGGAGACAGACCATACCTTGGTGCCAAATATGTAACAACATGTCACAACCTGAGGACTGTTTAAAATTAATACTGAATGTACCCACTGATGTACAAAGACTGTTTAAATTAATACTGTTTAAACTAATATTGTATGTACCCAACGAAGGTCAAAATTGTTTGACACCTACAGAATGTTGGAAAACTGTACTTTTTGTTATGTAAGCTTTGGCAATATGGTTCCCTGTAAACTTTCATGCCAATAAAGCATTTGAATTGAATTGAATTGAATTGAGTAGAGAGAGAGAGAACAAGAGAGAAAGAGAGGGGAGAGAACGAGGGGGCTAGAGGGAAGGAGAGGAGAGGAGAGAGAGGGGAGAGAGAGGGGATGGGAGAGAGGGAGAGAGGGAGTGGGAGAGCGGAAGAGAGGGAGAGGGAGTGCGAGAGAGGGAGAGAGGGAGAGGGAGAGGGGGAGAGAGCCTTTGGTGCATTGACAATTATTTTAACTCCATTTGCAGCCAAGAACATTTTCCGTGTGAGTTTCCAGGACCGGTCGCGTGGACAATCTCACACCCTCCAGGCCAACGACACCTTCAACAAACAGCAGTGGGTGTCCTGCATTCGCCAGGCAGTCATCAAGTCCCGGGATTTGATCCAGTTCCAGCGCCAGCAGGCCGAGATTTCCGAATCCTCCCTGGAGCAAATCGCCGACCTCAGCATAGACTGTGATGATGAGACACCCGAGACAGACACAGACAGACGAGTCACTGTATGACACACGCTCGCTCACTCTCTCTCTCTCAATTGTTTACAGACTCGTGCAGCCCCCACCCGCCCCCGGACCTGTCTCCCTGCTCCAAGGTGCTTTCCAAACTCATTCCTTCATTTCTATTCTTTCTCGTTGAGTTCAGGTACAAGATGCTCCCCGTGTTACTGTTAGATACAGAGTAAAGCTCCCTCTACACTGTCCCATCAAACACTCCCAGGGCAGGTACAGCACGGGTTAGATACAGAGTAAAGCTCTCTCTACACTGTCCCATCAAACACTCCCAGGGCAGGTACAGCACGGGTTAGATACAGAGTAAAGCTCCCTCTACACTGTCCCATCAAACACTCCCAGGGCAGGTACAGCACGGGTTAGATACAGAGTAAAGCTCCCTCTACACTGTCCCATCAAACACTCCCAGGGCAGGTACAGCACGGGTTAGATACAGAGTAAAGCTCCTTCTACACTGTCCCATCAAACACTCCCAGGGCAGGTACAGCACGGGTTACATACAGAGTAAAGCTCCCTCTACACTGTCCCATCAAACACTCCCAGGGCAGGTACAGCATGGGTTAGATACAGAGTAAAGCTCCCTCTACACTGTCCCATCAATAACTCCCAGGGCAGGTACAGCACGGGTTACATACAGAGTAAAGCTCCCTCTACACTGTCCCCATCAAACACTCCCAGGGCAGGTACAGCACGGGGTTAGATACAGAGTAAAGCTCCCTCTACACTGTCCCATCAAACACTCCCAGGGCAGGTACAGCACGGGTTACATACAGAGTAAAGCTCCCTCTACACTGTCCCATCAAACACTCCCAGGGCAGGTACAGCACGGGGTTAGATACAGAGTAAAGCTCCCACTACACTGTCCCATCAAACAGTCCCAGGGCAGGTACAGCACGGGTTAGATACAGAGTAAAGCTCCCTCTACACTGTCCCATCAAACACTCCCAGGGCAGGTACAGCACGGGTTACATACAGAGTAAAGCTCCCTCTACACTGTCCCATCAAACACTCCCAGGGCAGGTACAGCACGGGTTAGATACAGAGTAAAGCTCCCTCTACACTGTCCCCATCAAACACTCCCAGGGCAGGTACAGCACGGGTTAGGTACAGAGTTAAGCTCCCAGCGGCAGTATCGCCATGCTCTATTCCAGTCCCCCGCCCTTCGGTCCCCATTCTGCGCTCCATTTAACACTCTCTCTGACCCTTGCCTTCACTCGGAACGGACCCTGTATTTTATACAGAACGGTGTGATGACGGGACCTTTTAACAGAGAGATTTTATCGGTGTGGAAACAGGATCCAGGACGCGGGCTGGAAAAGCTCCGTCAATTCCCCCAGCAGAACAGTGTCCAGTCGCGGCCTCTCACTCCCCGCAGCAGCAACGGTGATAATCCGACTCCAGCACAGAGCACAGTGCACATCCGCTCCTTTCCCGAGTCGCTCTTGCCTCTGAGGCGGTTATCCCACCACGGACAGAACAGCGAGCAGCCAGTCAGCACCTTGCACATTACAGCCAATGAATTCCTCTGACGCGCAGCCACAGTTGTTCTTGAGGTCGACCCGACAGCCATGGTGCGCGCAGCAAGATCCCACATTTCCCAGAGCATTTCAATAAATGGAACAAGTCAGCCAACTGAGTCAGTGCAAATCCTTCTCAGAATTTCAGCAGCTGGGCCCAGGGCAAGGGGTGGGATAGAGAGAGGTCACCAGGGGAAGGGCCGAGGCCCCACGGTGCAGGACACCAGGGAAACGCCGAGGCCCCCACGGTGCAGGACACCAGGGGAAGGGCCGAGGCCCCACGGTGCAGGACACCAGGGGAAGGGCCGAGGCCCCACGGTGCAGGACACCAGGGAAACGCCGAGGCCCCCACGGTGCAGGACACCAAGGGAAGGGCCGAGGCCCCACGGTGCAGGGACACCAAGGGAAGGGCCGAGGCCCCACGGTGCAGGACACCAGGGAAACGCCGAGGCCCCACGGTGCAGGACACCAGGGAAACGCCGAGGCCCCACGGTGCAGGATACCAGAGGAAGGGCCGATGCCCCATGGTGCAGGGACACCAGGGGAAGGGCCGAGGCCCCACGGTGCAGGAACACCAGGGGAAGGGTCGAAGCCCCACGGTGCAGGGACACCAAGGGAAGGGCCGAGGCCCCAGGGTGCAGGGACACAAGAGGAAGGGCCGAGGCCCCACGGTGCAGGGACACCAGGGGAAGGGCCGAGGCCCCACGGTGCAGGGACACCAGGGGAAGGGCCGAGGCCCCACGGTGCAGGGACACGGGGAAGGGCCGAGGCCCCACGGTGCAGGACACCAGGGGAAGGGCCGAGGCCCCACGGTGCAGGGACACCAGGGGAAGGGCCGAGGCCCCACGATGCAGGGACACCAGGGGAAGGGCCGAGGCCCCACGGTGCAGGGACACCAGGGGAAGGGCCGAGGCCCCACGGTGCAGGGACACCAGGGGAAGGGCCGAGGCCCCACGGTGCAGGGACACCAGGGGAAGGGCCGAGGCCCCACGGTGCAGGGACACCAGGGGAAGGGCCGAGGCCCCAAGGTGCAGGGACACCAGGGGAAGGGCCGAGGCCCCACGGTGCAGGGGAAGGGCCGAGGCCCCACGGTGCAGGACACCAGGGGAAGGGCCGAGGCCCCACAGTGCAGGGACACCAGGGGAAGGGTCGAGGCCCCACGGTGCAGGGGAAGGGCCGAGGCCCCACGGAGCAGGGACACCAGGGGAAGGACCGGGGCCCCACGGTGCAGGGACACCAGGGGAAGGGCCGAGGCCCCACGGAGCAGGGACACCAGGGGAAGGACCGGGGCCCCACGGTGCAGGGACACCAGGGGAAGGGTCGAGGCCCCACGGTGCAGGGACACCAGGGGAAGGGCTGAGGCCCCACGGTGCAGGGGAATGGCCGAGGCCCCACAGTGCAGGACACCAGGGGAAGTGCCGAGGCCCCACGGTGCAGGGACACCAGGGGAAGGGCCGAGGCCCCACGGTACAGGGACACCAGGGGAAGGGCCGGGGCCCCACGGTGCAGGGACACCAGGGGAAGGGCCGAGGCCTCACGGTGCAGGGGAAGGGCCGAGGCCGCACGGTGCAGGGACACCAGGGGAAGGACCGGGGCCCCACGGTGCAGGGACACCAGGGGAAGGGCCGAGGCCTCACGGTGCAGGGGAAGGGCCGAGGCCCCACGGTGCAGGGACACCAGGGGAAGGGCCGAGGCCTCACGGTGCACGGGAAGGGCCGAGGCCCCACGGTGCAGGGACACCAGGGGAAGGGCCGAGGCCCCACCGTGCAGGACACCAGGGGAAGGGCCGAGGCCCCACGGTGCAGGGACACCAGGGGCAGGGCCGAGGCCCCACGGTGCAGGGACACCAGGGGCAGGGCCGAGGCCCCACGGTGCAGGGACACCAGGGGAAAGGCCGAGGCCCCACGGTGCAGGACACCAGGGGCAGGGCCGAGGCCCCACGGTGCAGGGACACCAGGGGAAAGGCCGAGGCCCCACGGTGCAGGACACCAGGGGAAGGGCCGAGGCCCCACGGTGCAGGGACACCAGGGGCAGGGCCGAGGCCCCACGGTGCAGGGACACCAGGGGAAGGGCCGAGGCCCCACCGTGCAGGACACCAGGGGAAGGGCCGGGGCCCCACGGTGCAGGGACACCAGGGGAAGGGCCGAGGCCCCACGTTGCAGGGACACCAGGGGAAAGGCCGAGGCCCCACGGTGCAGGACACCAGGGGAAGGGGGATGGGGGCCGGTGAGCTGCAGGAAGGCTGAGCAGTGAGCACAGGGAGATGGATCGCCGCCTCCCACTGTACCAGGCACCTGAAAATAAACCAGGGATTTCAAGATAGAAGGCAGAAACGGCGAGGTGAGGCAGGAGATTGTTTATTAAGACGTTAACACCAGCATTCAACAATTAAAGAGCGGAGAGGCTCCGACACGAGCTGATCCAACCCAGCGTTCAGTGGGGGAGGGGGGAGAAGCGAGCTCCGCCATCACATATTCACATTCGGGAGGGTCCTGCGGGAACAGAACATCATTATCGACGCAAGCCCAAGGCACCCTCCTCTCACACTCTTCGCACATTCCTTGCCCCCGTACCCCAGTGAGAGTCACTGTGTGTGGGACCCGTACCCCAGTGAGAGTCAGTGTCTGTGGAACCCGTACCCCAGTGAGAGTCAGTGTGTGTGGAACCTGTACCCCAGTGAGAGTCAGTGTGTGTGGAACCCATACCCCAGTGAGAGTCAGTGTGTGGGGGACCCGTACCCCAGTGAGAGTCACTGTGTGTGGGACCCGTACCCCAGTGAGAGTCAGTGTGTGTGGAACCCGTACCCCAGTGAGAGTCAGTGCGTGTGGGACCCGTACCCCAGTGAGAGTCAGTGCGTGTGGAACCCGTACCCCAGTGAGAGTCAGTGTGTGTGGAACCCGTACCCCAGTGAGAGTCAGTGTGTGTGGAACCCGTACCCCAGTGAGAGTCAGTGTCTGTGGAACCCGTACCCCAGTGAGAGTCAGTGTGTGTGGAACCCGTACCCCAGTGAGAGTCAGTGTCTGTGGGACCCGTACCCCAGTGAGAGTCAGTGTCTGTGGAACCCGTATCCCAGTGAGAGTCAGTGTGTGTGGAACCTGTACCCCAGTGAGAGTCAGTGTCTGTGGGACCCGTACCCCAGTGAGAGTCAGTGTCTGTGGAACCCGTACCCCAGTGAGAGTCAGTGTCCGTGGGACCCGTACCCCAGTGAGAGTCAGTGTGTGTGGGACCCGTACCTCAGTGAGAGTCGGTGTGTGTGGAACCCGTACCCCAGTGAGAGTCAGAGTTTGTGGAACCCGTACCCCAGTGAGAGTCAGTGTGTGTGGAACCCGTACCCCAGTGAGAGTCAGTGTCTGTGGAACCCGTACCCCAGTGAGAGTCAGTGTCCGTGGGACCCGTACCCCAGTGAGAGTCAGTGTGTGTGGGACCCGTACCTCAGTGAGAGTCGGTGTGTGTGGAACCCGTACCCCAGTGAGAGTCAGAGTTTGTGGAACCCGTACACCAGTGAGAGTCAGTGTGTGTGGAACCCGTACCCCAGTGAGAGTCTGTGTCTGTGGAACCCGTACCCCAGTGAGAGTCAGTGTGTGTGGTACCCGTAGCCCAGTGACAGTCAGTGTGTGTGGTACCCGTACCCCAGTGAGAGTCAGTGTCTGTGGGACCCGTACCTCAGTGAGAGTCAGTGTCTGTGGAACCCGTACCCCAGTGAGAGTCAGTGTCTGTGGGACCCGTACCTCAGTGAGAGTCAGTGTCTGTGGAACCCGTACCCCAGTGAGAGGCAGTGTCTGTGGAACTGTCCCCCAGTGAGAGTCAGTGTCTGTGGAACCCGTACCCGAGTGAGAGTCAGTGTGTGTGTAACTGTACCCCAGTGAGAGTCAGTGTCTGTGGAACCCGTACCCCAGTGAGAGTCAGTGTCTGTGGAACCCGCACCCCAGTGACAGTCAGTGTCTGTGGAACCCGTACCCCAGTGAGAGTCAGTGTCTGTGGAACCCGTACCCAGTGAAAGTCAGTGTGTGTGGAACCCGTACCCCAGTGAGAGTCAGTGTGTGTGGAACCCGTACCCCAGTGAGAGTCAGTGTCTGTGGGACCCGTACCCCAGTGAGAGTCAGTGTCTGTGGAACCCGTACCCCAGTGAGAGTCAGTGTCTGTGGAACCCATACCCCAGTGAGAGTCAGTGTCTGTGGAACCCGTACCCCAGAGAGAGTCAGTGTCTGTGGAACCCGTACCCCAGTGAGAGTTAGTTTGTGTGGAACCCGTACCCCAGTGAGAGTCAGTGTGTGTGGAACCCGTACCTCAGTGAGAGTCAGTGTCTGTGGAACCCGTACCCCAGTGAGAGTCAGTGTCTGTGGAACCCATACCCCAGTGAGAGTCAGTGTCTGTGGAACCCGTACCCCAGTGAGAGTCAGTGTCTGTGGGACTGTACCCCAGTGAGAGTCAGTGTGTGTGGAACCCGTACCCCAGTGAGAGTCAGTGTGTGGGGGACCCGTACCCCAGTGAGAGTCACTGTGTGTGTGACCCGTACCCCAGTGAGAGTCAGTGTGTGTGGAACCCGTACCCCAGTGAGAGTCACTGTGTGTGGGACCCGTACCCCAGTGAGAGTCAGTGTCTGTGGGACCCGTACCCCAGTGAGAGTCAGTGTCTGTTGGACCCGTACCCCAGTGAGAGTCACTGTGTGTGGGACCCGTACCCCAGTGAGAGTCAGTGTGTGTGGAACCCGTACCCCAGTGAGAGTCAGTGTGTGTGGAACCCGTACCCCAGTGAGAGTCAGTGTGTGTGGAACCCGTACCCCAGTGAGAGTCAGTGTCTGTGGAACCCGTACCCCAGTGAGAGTCAGTGTGTGTGGAACCCATACCCCAGTGAGAGTCAGTGTCTGTGGGACCCGTACCCCAGTGAGAGTCAGTGTCTGTGGAACCCGTATCCCAGTGAGAGTCAGTGTGTGTGGAACCCGTACCCCAGTGAGAGTCAGTGTCTGTGGAACCCGTACCCCAGTGAGAGTCAGTGTCTGTGGAACCCGTACCCCAGTGAGAGTCAGTGTGTGTGGGACCCGTACCGCAGTGAGAGTCAGTGTGTGTGGGACCCGTACCCCAGTGAGAGTCAGTGTGTGTGGAACCCGTACCCCCGTGAGAGTCTGTGTGTGTGGAACCCGTACCCCAGTGAGAGTCAGTGTGTGTGCAACCCGTACCCCAGTGAGAGTCAGTGTCTGTGGAACCCTTACCCCAGTGAGAGTGAGTGTCTGTGGAACTGTACCCCAGTGAGAGTCAGTGTCTGTGGAACCCGTATCCCAGTGAGAGTCAGTGTGTGTGGAACCCGTACTCCAGTGAGAGTCAGTGATTGTGGAACCCGTACCCCAGTGAGAGTCAGTCTCTGTGGAACCCGTACCCCAGTGACAGTCAGTGTCTGTGGAACCCGTACCCTAGTGAGAGTAAATGACTGTGGGACCCGTACCGCAGTGAGAGTCAGTGTGTGTGGAACCCATACCCCAGTGAGAGTCAGTGTCTGTGGGACCCGTACCCCAGGGAGAGTCAGTGTCTGTGGAACCCGTACCCCAGTGAGAGTCAGTGTCTGTGGGACCCGTACCCCAGTGAGAGTCAGTGTCTGTGGGACCCGTACCCCAGTGTGAGTCAGTGTGTGTGGAACCCGTACCCCAATGTGAGTCAGTGTGTGTGGAACCCGTACCCCAGGGAGAGTCAGTGTCTGTGGAACCCGTACCCGAGTGAGAGTCAGTGTGTGTGGAACCCGTACCTCAGTGAGAGTCAGTGTGTGTGGGTCCCGTACACCAGTGAGAGTCAGTGCGTGTGGAACCTGTTCCCCGGTGAGAGTCAGTATCTGTGGAACCCGTACCCCAGTGAGAGTCAGTGTGTGTGGGACCTGTACCCCAGTGAGAGCCAATGACTGTGGGACCCGTACCGCAGTGAGAGTCAGTGTGTGTGGAACCCATACCCCAGTGAGAGTCAGTGTCTGTGGGACCCGTACCCCAGGGAGAGTCAGTGTCTGTGGAACCCGTACCCCAGTGAGAGTCAGTGTCTGTGGGACCCGTACCCCAGTGAGAGTCAGTGTCTGTGGGACCCGTACCCCAGTGAGAGTCAGTCTGTGTGGAACCCGTACCCCAGGGAGAGTCAGTGTCTGTGGGACCCGTACCCCAGTGAGAGTCAGTGTGTGTGGAACCCGTACCCCAGTGAGAGTCAGTGTCTGTGGAACCCGTACCCCAGGGAGAGTCAGTGTCTGTGGAACCCGTACCCGAGTGAGAGTCAGTGTGTGTGGAACCCGTACCTCAGTGAGAGTCAGTGTCTGTGGGTCCCGTACACCAGTGAGAGTCAGTGCGTGTGGAACCTGTACCCCAGTGAGGGTCAGTGTCTGTGGAACCCGTACCCCAGTGAGAGTCAGTGTCTGTGGAACCCGTACCCCAGTAAGAGTCAGTGTGTGTGGAACCCGTACCCCAGTGAGAGTCAGTGTCTGTGGGACCCGTACCCCAGTGAGAGTCAGTGTCTGTGGAACCCATACCCCAGTAAGAGTCAGTGTGTGTGGAACCCGTACCCCAGTGAGAGTCAGTCTCTGTGGAACCCGTACCCCAGTGAGAGTCAGTGTCTGTGGAACCCGTACCCCAGTGAGAGTCATTCTCTGTGGAACACGTACCCCAGTGAGAGTCAGTGTGTGTGGGACCCGTACCCCAGTGAGAGTCAGTGTCTGTGGAACCCGTACCCCAGTGAGAGTCAGTGTCTGTGGGACCCGTACCCCAGTGAGAGTTAGTGTGTGTGGAACCCGTACCCCAGTGAGAGTCAGTGTCTGTGGAACCCATACCCCAGGGAGAGTCAGTGTTTGTGGAACCCGTACCCTCGTGAGAGTCAGTGTCTGTGGGACCCGTACCCCAGTGTGAGTCAGTGTCTGTGGAACCCGTGCCCCAGTGAGAGTCAGTGTCTGTGGAACCCGTACCCCAGTGAGAGTCAGTGTGTGTGGAACCCGTACCCCAGTGAGAGTCAGTGTGTGTGGGACCCGTACCCCAGTGAGAGTCAGTGTGTGTGGAACCCGTACCACAGTGAGAGTCAGTGTCTGTGGGACCTGTACCCCAGTGAGAGTCAGTGACTGTGGAACCCGTACCCTAGTGAGCGTCAGTGTCTGTGGAACCCGTACCCCAGTGAGAGTTAGTGTGTGTGGAACCCGTACCCTAGTGAGAGTCAGTGTCTGTGGGACCCGTACCCCAGTGTGAGTCAGTGTGTGTGGAACCCGTACCCCAGTGAGAGTCAGTGTCTGTGGAACTGTGCCCCAGTGAGAGTCAGTGTCTGTGGGACCCGTACCTCAGTGAGAGTCAGTGTCTGTGGAACCCGTACCCCAGTGAGAGTCAGTGTGTGTGTAACTGTACCCCAGTGAGAGTCAGTGTCTGTGGAACCCGTACCCCAGTGAGAGTCTGTGTCAGTGGAACCCGTACCCCAGTGAGAGTCAGTGTGTGTGGAACCCGTACCCCAGTGAGGGTCAGTGTCTGTGGAACCCGTACCCCAGTGAGAGTCAGTGTCTGTGGAACCCGTACCCCAGTGAGAGTCAGTGTGTGTGGAACCCATACCCCAGTGAGAGTCAGTGTGTGTGGAACCCGTACCCCAGTGAGAGTCAGTGTCCGTGGGACACGTACCCCAGTGAGAGTCAGTGTCTGTGGGACCCGTACCCCAGTGAGAGTCAGTGTCTGTGGAACCCATACCCCAGTGAGAGTCAGTGTGAGTGGAACCCGTACCCCAGTGAGAGTCAGTCTCTGTGGAACCCGTACCCCAGTGAGAGTCAGTGTCTGTGGAACCCGTACCCCAGTGAGAGTCAGTCTCTGTGGAACCCGTACCCCAGTGAGAGTCAGTGTCTGTGGGACCCGTACCCCAGTGAGAGTTAGTGTGTGTGGAACCCGTACCCCAGTGAGAGTCAGTTTCTGTGGAACCCATACCCCAGGGAGAGTCAGTGTGTGTGGAACCCGTACCCTAGTGAGAGTCAGTGTCTGTGGGACCCGTACCCCAGTGTGAGTCAGTGTGTGTGGAACCCGTACCCCAATGTGAGTCAGTGTGTGTGGAACCCGTACCCCAGGGAGAGTCAGTGTCTGTGGAACCCGTACCCGAGTGAGAGTCAGTGTGTGTGGAACCCGTACCTCAGTGAGAGTCAGTGTGTGTGGGTCCCGTACACCAGTGAGAGTCAGTGCGTGTGGAACCTGTACCCCGGTGAGAGTCAGTATCTGTGGAACCCGTACCCCAGTGAGAGTCAGTGTGTGTGGGACCCGTACCCCAGTGAGAGCCAATGTCTGTGGAACCCGTACCCCAGTGAGAGTCAGTGTGTGTGGAACCCGTACCCCAGTGAGAGTCAGTGTCTGTGGAACCCGTACCCCAGTGAGAGTCAGTGTCTGTGGGACCCGTACCCTAGTGAGAGTCAGTGTCTGTGGAACCCGTACCCCAGTGTGAGTCAGTGTGTGTGGAACCTGTACCTCAGTGAGAGTCAGTGTGTGTGGAACCCGTACCCCAGTGAGAGTCAGTCTCTGTGGAACCCGTACCCCAGTGAGAGTCAGTGTCTGTGGAACCCGTACCCCAGTGAGAGTCAGTCTCTGTGGAACCCGTACCCCAGTGAGAGTCAGTGTCTGTGGAACCCGTACCCCAGTGAGAGTCAGTGTCTGTGGGACCCGTACCCCAGTGAGAGTTAGTGTGTGTGGAACCCGTACCCCAGTGAGAGTCAGTGTCTGTGGAACCCGTACCCCAGGGAGAGTCAGTGTGTGTGGAACCCGTACCCTAGTGAGAGTCAGTGTCTGTGGGACCCGTACCCCAGTGTGAGTCAGTGTGTGTGGAACCCATACCCCAATGTGAGTCAGTGTGTGTGGAACCCGTACCCCAGGGAGAGTCAGTGTCTGTGGAACCCGTACCCGAGTGAGAGTCAGTGTGTGTGGAACCCGTACCCAAGTGAGAGTCAGTGTGTGTGGAACCCGTACCCCAGTGAGAGTAAGTGCGTGTGGAACCTGTACCCCGGTGAGAGTCAGTATCTGTGGAACCCGTACCCCAGTGAGAGTCAGTGTGTGTGGAACCCGTACCCCAGTGAGAGTCAGTGTGTGTGGAACCCGTACCCCAGTGAGAGTCAGTGTCTGTGGAACCCGTACCCCAGTGAGAGTCAGTGTGTGTGGAACCCATACCCCAGTGAGAGTCAGTGTCTGTGGGACCCGTACCCCAGTGAGAGTCAGTGTCTGTGGAACCCGTATCCCAGTGAGAGTCAGTGTGTGTGGAACCTGTACCACAGTGAGAGTCAGTGTCTGTGGAACCCGTACCCCAGTGAGAGTCAGTGTCTGTGGAACCCGTACCCCAGTGAGAGTCAGTGTCTGTGGAACCCGTACCCCAGTGAGAGTCAGTGTGTGTGGGACCCGTACCGCAGTGAGAGTCAGTGTGTGTGGGACCCGTACCCCAGTGAGAGTCAGTGTGTGTGGAACCCGTACCCCCGTGAGAGTCTGTGTGTGTGGAACCCGTACCCCAGTGAGAGTCAGTGTGTGTGCAACCCGTACCCCAGTGAGAGTCAGTGTCTGTGGAACCCTTACCCCAGTGAGAGTGAGTGTCTGTGGAACTGTACCCCAGTGAGAGTCAGTGTCTGTGGAACCCGTATCCCAGTGAGAGTCAGTGTGTGTGGAACCCGTACTCCAGTGAGAGTCAGTGATTGTGGAACCCGTACCCCAGTGAGAGTCAGTCTCTGTGGAACCCGTACCCCAGTGACAGTCAGTGTCTGTGGAACCCGTACCCTAGTGAGAGTAAATGACTGTGGGACCCGTACCGCAGTGAGAGTCAGTGTGTGTGGAACCCATACCCCAGTGAGAGTCAGTGTCTGTGGGACCCGTACCCCAGGGAGAGTCAGTGTCTGTGGAACCCGTACCCCAGTGAGAGTCAGTGTCTGTGGGACCCGTACCCCAGTGAGAGTCAGTGTCTGTGGGACCCGTACCCCAGTGTGAGTCAGTGTGTGTGGAACCCGTACCCCAATGTGAGTCAGTGTGTGTGGAACCCGTACCCCAGGGAGAGTCAGTGTCTGTGGAACCCGTACCCGAGTGAGAGTCAGTGTGTGTGGAACCCGTACCTCAGTGAGAGTCAGTGTGTGTGGGTCCCGTACACCAGTGAGAGTCAGTGCGTGTGGAACCTGTTCCCCGGTGAGAGTCAGTATCTGTGGAACCCGTACCCCAGTGAGAGTCAGTGTGTGTGGGACCTGTACCCCAGTGAGAGCCAATGACTGTGGGACCCGTACCGCAGTGAGAGTCAGTGTGTGTGGAACCCATACCCCAGTGAGAGTCAGTGTCTGTGGGACCCGTACCCCAGGGAGAGTCAGTGTCTGTGGAACCCGTACCCCAGTGAGAGTCAGTGTCTGTGGGACCCGTACCCCAGTGAGAGTCAGTGTCTGTGGGACCCGTACCCCAGTGAGAGTCAGTCTGTGTGGAACCCGTACCCCAGGGAGAGTCAGTGTCTGTGGGACCCGTACCCCAGTGAGAGTCAGTGTGTGTGGAACCCGTACCCCAGTGAGAGTCAGTGTCTGTGGAACCCGTACCCCAGGGAGAGTCAGTGTCTGTGGAACCCGTACCCGAGTGAGAGTCAGTGTGTGTGGAACCCGTACCTCAGTGAGAGTCAGTGTCTGTGGGTCCCGTACACCAGTGAGAGTCAGTGCGTGTGGAACCTGTACCCCAGTGAGGGTCAGTGTCTGTGGAACCCGTACCCCAGTGAGAGTCAGTGTCTGTGGAACCCGTACCCCAGTAAGAGTCAGTGTGTGTGGAACCCGTACCCCAGTGAGAGTCAGTGTCTGTGGGACCCGTACCCCAGTGAGAGTCAGTGTCTGTGGAACCCATACCCCAGTAAGAGTCAGTGTGTGTGGAACCCGTACCCCAGTGAGAGTCAGTCTCTGTGGAACCCGTACCCCAGTGAGAGTCAGTGTCTGTGGAACCCGTACCCCAGTGAGAGTCATTCTCTGTGGAACACGTACCCCAGTGAGAGTCAGTGTGTGTGGGACCCGTACCCCAGTGAGAGTCAGTGTCTGTGGAACCCGTACCCCAGTGAGAGTCAGTGTCTGTGGGACCCGTACCCCAGTGAGAGTTAGTGTGTGTGGAACCCGTACCCCAGTGAGAGTCAGTGTCTGTGGAACCCATACCCCAGGGAGAGTCAGTGTTTGTGGAACCCGTACCCTCGTGAGAGTCAGTGTCTGTGGGACCCGTACCCCAGTGTGAGTCAGTGTCTGTGGAACCCGTGCCCCAGTGAGAGTCAGTGTCTGTGGAACCCGTACCCCAGTGAGAGTCAGTGTGTGTGGAACCCGTACCCCAGTGAGAGTCAGTGTGTGTGGGACCCGTACCCCAGTGAGAGTCAGTGTGTGTGGAACCCGTACCACAGTGAGAGTCAGTGTCTGTGGGACCTGTACCCCAGTGAGAGTCAGTGACTGTGGAACCCGTACCCTAGTGAGCGTCAGTGTCTGTGGAACCCGTACCCCAGTGAGAGTTAGTGTGTGTGGAACCCGTACCCTAGTGAGAGTCAGTGTCTGTGGGACCCGTACCCCAGTGTGAGTCAGTGTGTGTGGAACCCGTACCCCAGTGAGAGTCAGTGTCTGTGGAACTGTGCCCCAGTGAGAGTCAGTGTCTGTGGGACCCGTACCTCAGTGAGAGTCAGTGTCTGTGGAACCCGTACCCCAGTGAGAGTCAGTGTGTGTGTAACTGTACCCCAGTGAGAGTCAGTGTCTGTGGAACCCGTACCCCAGTGAGAGTCTGTGTCAGTGGAACCCGTACCCCAGTGAGAGTCAGTGTGTGTGGAACCCGTACCCCAGTGAGGGTCAGTGTCTGTGGAACCCGTACCCCAGTGAGAGTCAGTGTCTGTGGAACCCGTACCCCAGTGAGAGTCAGTGTGTGTGGAACCCATACCCCAGTGAGAGTCAGTGTGTGTGGAACCCGTACCCCAGTGAGAGTCAGTGTCCGTGGGACACGTACCCCAGTGAGAGTCAGTGTCTGTGGGACCCGTACCCCAGTGAGAGTCAGTGTCTGTGGAACCCATACCCCAGTGAGAGTCAGTGTGAGTGGAACCCGTACCCCAGTGAGAGTCAGTCTCTGTGGAACCCGTACCCCAGTGAGAGTCAGTGTCTGTGGAACCCGTACCCCAGTGAGAGTCAGTCTCTGTGGAACCCGTACCCCAGTGAGAGTCAGTGTCTGTGGGACCCGTACCCCAGTGAGAGTTAGTGTGTGTGGAACCCGTACCCCAGTGAGAGTCAGTTTCTGTGGAACCCATACCCCAGGGAGAGTCAGTGTGTGTGGAACCCGTACCCTAGTGAGAGTCAGTGTCTGTGGGACCCGTACCCCAGTGTGAGTCAGTGTGTGTGGAACCCGTACCCCAATGTGAGTCAGTGTGTGTGGAACCCGTACCCCAGGGAGAGTCAGTGTCTGTGGAACCCGTACCCGAGTGAGAGTCAGTGTGTGTGGAACCCGTACCTCAGTGAGAGTCAGTGTGTGTGGGTCCCGTACACCAGTGAGAGTCAGTGCGTGTGGAACCTGTACCCCGGTGAGAGTCAGTATCTGTGGAACCCGTACCCCAGTGAGAGTCAGTGTGTGTGGGACCCGTACCCCAGTGAGAGCCAATGTCTGTGGAACCCGTACCCCAGTGAGAGTCAGTGTGTGTGGAACCCGTACCCCAGTGAGAGTCAGTGTCTGTGGAACCCGTACCCCAGTGAGAGTCAGTGTCTGTGGGACCCGTACCCTAGTGAGAGTCAGTGTCTGTGGAACCCGTACCCCAGTGTGAGTCAGTGTGTGTGGAACCTGTACCTCAGTGAGAGTCAGTGTGTGTGGAACCCGTACCCCAGTGAGAGTCAGTCTCTGTGGAACCCGTACCCCAGTGAGAGTCAGTGTCTGTGGAACCCGTACCCCAGTGAGAGTCAGTCTCTGTGGAACCCGTACCCCAGTGAGAGTCAGTGTCTGTGGAACCCGTACCCCAGTGAGAGTCAGTGTCTGTGGGACCCGTACCCCAGTGAGAGTTAGTGTGTGTGGAACCCGTACCCCAGTGAGAGTCAGTGTCTGTGGAACCCGTACCCCAGGGAGAGTCAGTGTGTGTGGAACCCGTACCCCAGTGAGAGTCAGTGTCTGTGGGACCCGTACCCCAGTGTGAGTCAGTGTGTGTGGAACCCATACCCCAATGTGAGTCAGTGTGTGTGGAACCCGTACCCCAGGGAGAGTCAGTGTCTGTGGAACCCGTACCCGAGTGAGAGTCAGTGTGTGTGGAACCCGTACCCAAGTGAGAGTCAGTGTGTGTGGAACCCGTACCCCAGTGAGAGTAAGTGCGTGTGGAACCTGTACCCCGGTGAGAGTCAGTATCTGTGGAACCCGTACCCCAGTGAGAGTCAGTGTGTGTGGAACCCGTACCCCGGTGAGAGTCAGTGTCTGTGGAACCCGTACCCCAGTGAGAGTCAGTGTCTGTGGAACCCGTACCCCAGTGAGAGTAAGTGACTGTGGGACCCGTACCGCAGTGAGAGTCAGTGTGTGTGGAACCCATACCCCAGTGAGAGTCAGTGTCTGTGGGACCCGTACCCCAGGGAGAGTCAGTGTCTGTGGAACCCGTACCCCAGTGAGAGTCAGTGTGTGTGGAACCCGTACCCCAGTGAGAGTCAGTGTCTGTGGAACCCGTACCCCAGTGAGAGTCAGTGTCTGTGGAACCCGTACCCCAGTGAGAGTCAGTGTGTGTGGAACCCGTACCTCAGTGAGAGTCAGTGTGTGTGGGTCCCGTACACCAGTGAGAGTCAGTGCGTGTGGAACCTGTACCCCGGTGAGAGTCAGTATCTGTGGAACCCATACCCCAGTGAGAGTCAGTGTGTGTGGAACCCGTACCCCAGTGAGAGTCAGTGTCTGTGGGACCCGTACCCAAGTGAGAGTCAGTGTCTGTGGAACCCGTACCCCAGTGAGAGTCAGTGTGTGTGGAACCCGTACCCCAGTGAGAGTCAGTGTCTGTGGAACCCGTACCCCAGTGAGAGTCAGTGTCTGTGGAACCCGTACCCAAGTGAGAGTCAGTGTCTGTGGGACCCGTACCGCAGTGAGAGTCAGTGTGTGTGGAACCCATACCCCAGTGAGAGTCAGTGTCTGTGGGACCCGTACCCCAGGGAGAGTCAGTGTCTGTGGAACCCGTACCCCAGTGAGAGTCAGTGTCTGTGGGACCCGTACCCCAGTGAGAGTCAGTGTGTGTGGAACCCGTACCCCAGGGAGAGTCAGTGTCTGTGGGACCCGTACCCCAGTGAGAGTCAGTGTGTGTGGAACCCGTACCTTAGTGAGAGTCAGTGTCTGTGGAACCCGTACCCCAGTGAGAGTCAGTGTCTGTGGAACCCGTACCCAAGTGAGAGTCAGTGTGTGTGGAACCCGTACCCCAGTGAGAGTCAGTGTGTGTGGAACCCATACCCCAGTGAGAGTCAGTGTCTGTGGGACCCGTACCCCAGTGAGAGTCAGTGTCTGTGGAACCCGTACCCAAGTGAGAGTCAGTGTGTGTGGAACCCGTACCCCAGGGAGAGTCAGTGTCTGTGGAACCCGTACCCCAGTGAGAGTCAGTGTGTGTGGAACCCGTACCCCAGGGAGAGTCAGTGTCTGTGGGACCCGTACCCCAGTGAGAGTCAGTGTGTGTGGAACCCGTACCCCAGTGAGAGTCAGTGTGTGTGGGACCCGTACCCTAGTGAGAGTCAGTGTGTGTGGAACCCGTACCCCAGTGAGAGTCAGTGTCTGTTTGACCCGTACCCCAGTGAGAGTCAGTGACTGTGGAACCCGTACCCTAGTGAGCGTCAGTGTCTGTGGAACCCGTACCCCAGTGAGAGTCAGTGTGTGTGGGACCCGTACCCTAGTGAGAGTCAGTGTGTGTGGAACCCGTACCCCAGTGAGAGTCAGTGTCTGTTTGACCCGTACCCCAGTGAGAGTCAGTGACTGTGGAACCCGTACCCTAGTGAGCGTCAGTGTCTGTGGAACCCATACCCCAGTGAGAGTTAGTGTGTGTGGAACCCGTACCCTAGTGAGAGTCAGTGTCTGTGGGACCCGTACCTCAGTGAGAGTCAGTGTGTGTGGAACCCGTACCCCAGTGTGAGTCAGTGTGTGTGGAACCCGTACCCCAGTGATGGTCAGTGCCTGTGGAACTGTGCCCCAGTGAGAGTCAGTGTGTGTGGGACCCGTACCCCAGTGAGAGTCAGTGTCTGTGGGACCCGTACCTCAGTGAGAGTCAGTGTGTGTGGAACCCGTACCCCAGTGAGAGTCAGTGTGTGTGTAACTGTACCCCAGTGAGAGTCTGTGTCTGTGGAACCCGTACCCCAGTGAGAGTCAGTGTCTGTGGAACCCGTACCCCAGTGAGAGTCAGTGTGTGTGGAACCCGTACCCCAGTGAGGGTCAGTGTCTGTGGAACCCGTACCCCAGTGAGAGTCAGTGTCTGTGGAACCCGTACCCCAGTGAGAGTCAGTGTGTGTGGAACCCATACCCCAGTGAGAGTCAGTGTGTGTTGAACCCGTACCCCAGTGAGAGTCAGTGTCCGTGGGACACGTACCCCAGTGAGAGTCAGTGTCTGTGGGACCCGTACCCCAGTGAGAGTCAGTGTCTGTGGAACCCATACCCCAGTGAGAGTCAGTGTCCGTGGGACACGTACCCCAGTGAGAGTCAGTGTCTGTGGGACCCATACCCCAGTGAGAGTCAGTGTGTGTGGAACCCGTACCCCAGTGAGAGTCAGTGTCCGTGGGACACGTACCCCAGTGAGAGTCAGTGTCTGTGGGACCCGTACCCCAGTGAGAGTCAGTGTCTGTGGAACCCATACCCCAGTGAGAGTCAGTGTGAGTGGAACCCGTACCCCAGTGAGAGTCAGTCTCTGTGGAACCCGTACCCCAGTGAGAGTCAGTGTCTGTGGAACCCGTACCCCAGTGAGAGTCAGTCTCTGTGGAACCCGTACCCCAGTGAGAGTCAGTGTCTGTGGGACCCGTACCCCAGTGAGAGTTAGTGTGTGTGGAACCCGTACCCCAGTGAGAGTCAGTTTCTGTGGAACCCATACCCCAGGGAGAGTCAGTGTGTGTGGAACCCGTACCATAGTGAGAGTCAGTGTCTGTGGGACCCGTACCCCAGTGTGAGTCAGTGTGTGTGGAACCCGTACCCCAATGTGAGTCAGTGTGTGTGGAACCCGTACCCCAGGGAGAGTCAGTGTCTGTGGAACCCGTACCCGAGTGAGAGTCAGTGTGTGTGGAACCCGTACCTCAGTGAGAGTCAGTGTGTGTGGGTCCCGTACACCAGTGAGAGTCAGTGCGTGTGGAACCTGTACCCCGGTGAGAGTCAGTATCTGTGGAACCCGTACCCCAGTGAGAGTCAGTGTGTGTGGGACCCGTACCCCAGTGAGAGCCAATGTCTGTGGAACCCGTACCCCAGTGAGAGTCAGTGTGTGTGGAACCCGTACCCCAGTGAGAGTCAGTGTCTGTGGAACCCGTACCCCAGTGAGAGTCAGTGTCTGTGGGACCCGTACCCTAGTGAGAGTCAGTGTCTGTGGAACCCGTACCCCAGTGTGAGTCAGTGTGTGTGGAACCTGTACCTCAGTGAGAGTCAGTGTGTGTGGAACCCGTACCCCAGTGAGAGTCAGTCTCTGTGGAACCCGTACCCCAGTGAGAGTCAGTGTCTGTGGAACCCGTACCCCAGTGAGAGTCAGTCTCTGTGGAACCCGTACCCCAGTGAGAGTCAGTGTCTGTGGAACCCGTACCCCAGTGAGAGTCAGTGTCTGTGGGACCCGTACCCCAGTGAGAGTTAGTGTGTGTGGAACCCGTACCCCAGTGAGAGTCAGTGTCTGTGGAACCCGTACCCCAGGGAGAGTCAGTGTGTGTGGAACCCGTACCCTAGTGAGAGTCAGTGTCTGTGGGACCCGTACCCCAGTGTGAGTCAGTGTGTGTGGAACCCATACCCCAATGTGAGTCAGTGTGTGTGGAACCCGTACCCCAGGGAGAGTCAGTGTCTGTGGAACCCGTACCCGAGTGAGAGTCAGTGTGTGTGGAACCCGTACCCAAGTGAGAGTCAGTGTGTGTGGAACCCGTACCCCAGTGAGAGTAAGTGCGTGTGGAACCTGTACCCCGGTGAGAGTCAGTATCTGTGGAACCCGTACCCCAGTGAGAGTCAGTGTGTGTGGAACCCGTACCCCGGTGAGAGTCAGTGTCTGTGGAACCCGTACCCCAGTGAGAGTCAGTGTCTGTGGAACCCGTACCCCAGTGAGAGTAAGTGACTGTGGGACCCGTACCGCAGTGAGAGTCAGTGTGTGTGGAACCCATACCCCAGTGAGAGTCAGTGTCTGTGGGACCCGTACCCCAGGGAGAGTCAGTGTCTGTGGAACCCGTACCCCAGTGAGAGTCAGTGTGTGTGGAACCCGTACCCCAGTGAGAGTCAGTGTCTGTGGAACCCGTACCCCAGAGAGAGTCAGTGTCTGTGGAACCCGTACCCCAGTGAGAGTCAGTGTGTGTGGAACCCGTACCTCAGTGAGAGTCAGTGTGTGTGGGTCCCGTACACCAGTGAGAGTCAGTGCGTGTGGAACCTGTACCCCGGTGAGAGTCAGTATCTGTGGAACCCATACCCCAGTGAGAGTCAGTGTGTGTGGAACCCGTACCCCAGTGAGAGTCAGTGTCTGTGGGACCCGTACCCAAGTGAGAGTCAGTGTCTGTGGAACCCGTACCCCAGTGAGAGTCAGTGTGTGTGGAACCCGTACCCCAGTGAGAGTCAGTGTCTGTGGAACCCGTACCCCAGTGAGAGTCAGTGTCTGTGGAACCCGTACCCAAGTGAGAGTCAGTGTCTGTGGGACCCGTACCGCAGTGAGAGTCAGTGTGTGTGGAACCCATACCCCAGTGAGAGTCAGTGTCTGTGGGACCCGTACCCCAGGGAGAGTCAGTGTCTGTGGAACCCGTACCCCAGTGAGAGTCAGTGTCTGTGGGACCCGTACCCCAGTGAGAGTCAGTGTGTGTGGAACCCGTACCCCAGGGAGAGTCAGTGTCTGTGGGACCCGTACCCCAGTGAGAGTCAGTGTGTGTGGAACCCGTACCTTAGTGAGAGTCAGTGTCTGTGGAACCCGTACCCCAGTGAGAGTCAGTGTCTGTGGAACCCGTACCCAAGTGAGAGTCAGTGTGTGTGGAACCCGTACCCCAGTGAGAGTCAGTGTGTGTGGAACCCATACCCCAGTGAGAGTCAGTGTCTGTGGGACCCGTACCCCAGTGAGAGTCAGTGTCTGTGGAACCCGTACCCAAGTGAGAGTCAGTGTGTGTGGAACCCGTACCCCAGGGAGAGTCAGTGTCTGTGGAACCCGTACCCCAGTGAGAGTCAGTGTGTGTGGAACCCGTACCCCAGGGAGAGTCAGTGTCTGTGGGACCCGTACCCCAGTGAGAGTCAGTGTGTGTGGAACCCGTACCCCAGTGAGAGTCAGTGTGTGTGGGACCCGTACCCTAGTGAGAGTCAGTGTGTGTGGAACCCGTACCCCAGTGAGAGTCAGTGTCTGTTTGACCCGTACCCCAGTGAGAGTCAGTGACTGTGGAACCCGTACCCTAGTGAGCGTCAGTGTCTGTGGAACCCGTACCCCAGTGAGAGTCAGTGTGTGTGGGACCCGTACCCTAGTGAGAGTCAGTGTGTGTGGAACCCGTACCCCAGTGAGAGTCAGTGTCTGTTTGACCCGTACCCCAGTGAGAGTCAGTGACTGTGGAACCCGTACCCTAGTGAGCGTCAGTGTCTGTGGAACCCATACCCCAGTGAGAGTTAGTGTGTGTGGAACCCGTACCCTAGTGAGAGTCAGTGTCTGTGGGACCCGTACCTCAGTGAGAGTCAGTGTGTGTGGAACCCGTACCCCAGTGTGAGTCAGTGTGTGTGGAACCCGTACCCCAGTGATGGTCAGTGTCTGTGGAACTGTGCCCCAGTGAGAGTCAGTGTGTGTGGGACCCGTACCCCAGTGAGAGTCAGTGTCTGTGGGACCCGTACCTCAGTGAGAGTCAGTGTGTGTGGAACCCGTACCCCAGTGAGAGTCAGTGTGTGTGTAACTGTACCCCAGTGAGAGTCTGTGTCTGTGGAACCCGTACCCCAGTGAGAGTCAGTGTCTGTGGAACCCGTACCCCAGTGAGAGTCAGTGTGTGTGGAACCCGTACCCCAGTGAGGGTCAGTGTCTGTGGAACCCGTACCCCAGTGAGAGTCAGTGTCTGTGGAACCCGTACCCCAGTGAGAGTCAGTGTGTGTGGAACCCATACCCCAGTGAGAGTCAGTGTGTGTTGAACCCGTACCCCAGTGAGAGTCAGTGTCCGTGGGACACGTACCCCAGTGAGAGTCAGTGTCTGTGGGACCCGTACCCCAGTGAGAGTCAGTGTCTGTGGAACCCATACCCCAGTGAGAGTCAGTGTGTGTGGAACCCATACCCCAGTGAGAGTCAGTCTCTGTGGAACCCGTACCCCAGTGAGAGTCAGTGTCTGTGGAACCCGTACCCCACTGAGAGTCAGTCTCTGTGGAACCCGTACCCCAGTGAGAGTCAGTGTGTGTGGGACCCGTACCCCAGTGAGAGTCAGTGTCTATGGAACCCATACCCCAGGGAGAGTCAGTGTGTGTGGAACCCGTACCCGAGTGAGAGTCAGTGTCTGTGGGACCCGTACCCCAGTGTGAGTCAGTGTGTGTGGAACCCATACCCCAATGTGAGTCAGTGTGTGTGGAACCCGTACCCCAGGGAGAGTCAGTGTCTGTGGAACCCGTACCCGAGTGAGAGTCAGTGTGTGTGGAACCCGTACCTCAGTGAGAGTCAGTGTGTGTGGGTCCCGTACACCAGTGAGAGTCAGTGCGTGTGGAATCTGTACCCCGGTGAGAGTCAGTATCTGTGGAACCCGTACCCCAGTGAGAGTCAGTGTGTGTGGGACCCGTACCCCAGTGAGAGCCAGTGTCTGTGGAACCCGTACCCCAGTGAGAGTCAGTGTGTGTGGAACCCGTACCCCAGTGTGAGTCAGTGTGTGTGGAACCCGTACCTCAGTGAGAGTCAGTGTGTGTGGAACCCGTACCCCAGTGAGAGTCAGTGTGTGTGGGACCTGTACCCCAGTGAGAGTCAGTGTGTGTTGAACCCGTACCCCAGTGAGAGTCAGTATCTGTGGGACCCGTACCCCAGTGAGATTCAGTGTCTGTGGGACCCGTACCCCAGTGAGAGTCAGTGTGTGTGGGACCCGTACCCCAGTGAGAGTCAGTGTGTGTGGAACCCGTACCCCAGTGAGAGACAGTGTCTGTGGGACCCGTACCCCAGTGAGAGTCAGTGTCTGTGGAACTGTACCCCAGTGAAAGTCAGTGTGTGTGGGACCCGTACCCCAGTGAGAGTCAGTGTCTGTGGAACCCGTACCCCAGTGAGAGTCAGTGACTGTAGGTCCCATACCCCAGTGAGAGTCAGTGTGTGTGGAACCCGTACCCCAGTGAGAGTCAGTGTGTGGGGGACCCGTACCCCAGTGAGAGTGAGTGTGTGTGGAACCCGTACCCCAGTGAGAGTCAGTGTCTGTGGGACCCGTACCCCAGTGAGAGTCAGTGTGTGTGGAACCCGTACCCCAGTGAGAGTCAGTGTGTGTGGAACCCGTACCCCAGTGAGAGTCAGTGTGTCTGGAACTGTACCCCAGTGAGAGTCAGTGTCTGTGGAACCCGTACCCCAGTGAGAGTCAGTGTCTGTGGGACCCGTACCCCAGTGAGAGTCAGTGTGTGTGGGACCCGTACCCCAGTGAGGGTCAGTTTCTGTGGAACCCGTACTCCAGGGAGTGTCAGTGTGTGGGGAACCCGTACCCCAGTGAGGGTCAGTGTGTGTGGGACCCGTACCCCAGTGAGAGTCAGTGTCTGTGGAACCCGTACCCCAGTGAGAGTCAGTGTCTGTGGGACCCGTACCCCAGTGAGAGTCAGTGTGTGGGGAACCCGTACCCCAGTGAGGGTCAGTGTCTGTGGGACCCGTACCCCAGTGAGAGTCAGTGTCTGTGGAACCCGTACCCCAGTGAGAGTCAGTGTGTGTGGGACCTGTACCCCAGTGAGGGTCAGTGTCTGTGGAACCCGTCCTCCAGTGAGTGTCAGTGTGTGTGGAACCCGTACCCCAGTGAGGGTCAGTGTGTGTGGAACCCGTACCCCAGTGAGGGTCAGTGTCTGTAGGACCCGTACCCCAGTGAGAGTCAGTGTCTGTGGAACCCGTACCCCAGTGAGAGTCAGTGTGTGGGGAACCCGTACCCAAGTGAGGGTCAGTGTCTGTGGGACCCGTACCCCAGTGTGAGTCAGTGTGTGTGGAACCCGTACCTCAGTGTCTCTGGAACCCGTACCCCAGTGAGAGTCAGTGTCTGTGGAACCCGTACCTCAGTGTCTCTGGAACCCGTACCCCAGTGAGAGTCAGTGTCTCTGGAACCCGTACCCCAGTGAGTGTCAGTGTCTGTCGAACCCGTACTCCAGTGAGTGTCAGTGTGTGTGGAACCCGTACCCCAATGAGGGTCAGTGTCTGTGGGACCCGTACCCCAGTGTGAGTCAGTGTCTGTGGAACCCGTACCCCAGTGAGAGTCAGTGTGTGTGGAACCCGTACCCCAGGGAGAGTCAGTGTCTGTGGGACCCGTACCCCAGTGAGAGTCAGTGTGTGTGGAACCCGTACCCCAGTGAGAGTCAGTGTGTGTGGAACCCGTACCCCAGGGAGAGTCAGTGTCTGTGGGACCCGTACCCCAGTGTGAGTCAGTGTCTGTGGAACCCGTACCCCAGTGAGAGTCAGTGTCTGTGGGACCAGTACCCCAGTGAGAGTCAGTGTCTGTGGGACCCGTACCCCAGTGAGAGTCAGTGTGTGTGGGACCCATTCCCCAGTGAGAGTCAGTGTCTGTGGGACCCATTCCCCAGTGAGAGTCAGTATGTGTGGAACCCGTACCCCAGTGAGAGTCAGTGTGTGTGGAACCCGTACCCCAGTGAGAGTCAGTGTGTGTGGGACCCATTCCCCAGTGAGAGTCAGTGTGTGTGGGACCCGTACCCCAGTGAGAGTCAGTGTGTGTGGAACCCGTACCCCAGTGAGAGTCAGTGTGTGTGGAACCCGTACCCCAGTGAGAGTCAGTGTGTGTGGGGCCCATTCCCCAGTGAGAGTCAGTGTGTGTGGGACCCGTACCCCAGTGAGAGTCAGTGTGTGTGGAACCCGTACTCCAGTGAGTGTCAGTGTTTGTGGAACCCGTACCCCAGTGAGAGTCAGTGTCTGTGGGACCCGTACCCCAGTGAGAGTCAGTGTGTGTGGGACCCGTACCCCAGTGAGAGTCAGTGTCTGTGGGACCCGTACCCCAGTGAGAGTCAGTGTCTGTGGAACCCGTACCCCAGTGAGAGTCAGTGTCTGTGGAACCCGTACCCCAGTGAGAGTCAGTGTGTGTGGAACCCATACCCCAGTGAGAGTCAGTGTGTGTTGAACCCGTACCCCAGTGAGAATCAGTGTCCGTGGGACACGTACCCCAGTGAGAGTCAGTGTCTGTGGGACCCGTACCCCAGTGAGAGTCAGTGTCTGTGGAACCCGTACCCCAGTGAGAGTCAGTCTCTGTGGAACCCGTACCCCAGTGAGAGTCAGTGTCTGTGGAACCCGTACCCCAGTGAGAGTCAGTCTCTGTGGAACCCGTACCCCAGTGAGAGTCAGTGTGTGTGGGACCCGTACCCCAGTGAGAGTCAGTGTCTGTGGAACCCGTACCCCAGTGAGAGTCAGTGTCTGTGGGACCCGTACCCCAGTGAGAGTTAGTGTGTGTGGAACCCGTACCCCAGTGAGAGTCAGTGTCTGTGGAACCCATACCCCAGGGAGAGTCAGTGTGTGTGGAACCCGTACCCGAGTGAGAGTCAGTGTCTGTGGGACCCGTACCCCAGTGTGAGTCAGTGTGTGTGGAACCCATACCCCAATGTGAGTCAGTGTGTGTGGAACCCTTACCCCAGGGAGAGTCAGTGTCTGTGGAACCCGTACCCGAGTGAGAGTCAGTGTGTGTGGAACCCGTACCTCAGTGAGAGTCAGTGTGTGTGGGTCCCGTACACCAGTGAGAGTCAGTGCGTGTGGAACCTGTACCCCGGTGAGAGTCAGTATCTGTGGAACCCGTACCCCAGTGAGAGTCAGTGTGTGTGGGACCCGTACCCCAGTGAGAGCCAGTGTCTGTGGAACCCGTACCCCAGTGAGAGTCAGTGTGTGTGGAACCCGTACCCCAGTGTGAGTCAGTGTCTGTGGAACCCGTACCCCAGTGTGAGTCAGTGTGTGTGGAACCCGTACCTCAGTGAGAGTCAGTGTGTGTGGAACCCGTACCCCAGTGAGAGTCAGTGTGTGTGGGACCTGTACCCCAGTGAGAGTCAGTGTGTGTGGAACCCGTACCCCAGTGAGAGTCAGTATCTGTGGGACCCGTACCCCAGTGAGATTCAGTGTCTGTGGGACCCGTACCCCAGTGAGAGACAGTGTCTGTGGGACCCGTACCCCAGTGAGAGTCAGTGTCTGTGGAACCCTTACCCCAGTGAGAGTGAGTGTCTGTGGAACTGTACCCCAGTGAGAGTCAGTGTCTGTGGAACCCGTATCCCAGTGAGAGTCAGTGTGTGTGGAACCCGTACTCCAGTGAGAGTCAGTGATTGTGGAACCCGTACCCCAGTGAGAGTCAGTCTCTGTGGAACCCGTACCCCAGTGACAGTCAGTGTCTGTGGAACCCGTACCCTAGTGAGAGTAAATGACTGTGGGACCCGTACCGCAGTGAGAGTCAGTGTGTGTGGAACCCATACCCCAGTGAGAGTCAGTGTCTGTGGGACCCGTACCCCAGGGAGAGTCAGTGTCTGTGGAACCCGTACCCCAGTGAGAGTCAGTGTCTGTGGGACCCGTACCCCAGTGAGAGTCAGTGTCTGTGGGACCCGTACCCCAGTGTGAGTCAGTGTGTGTGGAACCCGTACCCCAATGTGAGTCAGTGTGTGTGGAACCCGTACCCCAGGGAGAGTCAGTGTCTGTGGAACCCGTACCCGAGTGAGAGTCAGTGTGTGTGGAAACCGTACCTCAGTGAGAGTCAGTGTGTGTGGGTCCCGTACACCAGTGAGAGTCAGTGCGTGTGGAACCTGTACCCCGGTGAGAGTCAGTATCTGTGGAACCCGTACCCCAGTGAGAGTCAGTGTGTGTGGGACCTGTACCCCAGTGAGAGCCAATGACTGTGGGACCCGTACCGCAGTGAGAGTCAGTGTGTGTGGAACCCATACCCCAGTGAGAGTCAGTGTCTGTGGGACCCGTACCCCAGGGAGAGTCAGTGTCTGTGGAACCCGTACCCCAGTGAGAGTCAGTGTCTGTGGGACCCGTACCCCAGTGAGAGTCAGTGTCTGTGGGACCCGTACCCCAGTGAGAGTCAGTCTGTGTGGAACCCGTACCCCAGGGAGAGTCAGTGTCTGTGGGACCCGTACCCCAGTGAGAGTCAGTGTGTGTGGAACCCGTACCCCAGTGAGAGTCAGTGTCTGTGGAACCCGTACCCCAGTGAGAGTCAGTGTCTGTGGAACCCGTACCCCAGTGTGAGTCAGTGTGTGTGGAACCCGTACCCCAATGTGAGTCAGTGTGTGTGGAACCCGTACCCCAGGGAGAGTCAGTGTCTGTGGAACCCGTACCCGAGTGAGAGTCAGTGTGTGTGGAACCCGTACCTCAGTGAGAGTCAGTGTCTGTGGGTCCCGTACACCAGTGAGAGTCAGTGCGTGTGGAACCTGTACCCCAGTGAGGGTCAGTGTCTGTGGAACCCGTACCCCAGTGAGAGTCAGTGTCTGTGGAACCCGTACCCCAGTGAGAGTCAGTGTGTGTGGAACCCATACCCCAGTGAGAGTCAGTGTGTGTGGAACCCGTACCCCAGTGAGAGTCAGTGTCCGTGGGACACGTACCCCAGTGAGAGTCAGTGTCTGTGGGACCCGTACCCCAGTGAGAGTCAGTGTCTGTGGAACCCATACCCCAGTAAGAGTCAGTGTGTGTGGAACCCGTACCCCAGTGAGAGTCAGTCTCTGTGGAACCCGTACCCCAGTGAGAGTCAGTGTCTGTGGAACCCGTACCCCAGTGAGAGTCATTCTCTGTGGAACCCGTACCCCAGTGAGAGTCAGTGTGTGTGGGACCCGTACCCCAGTGAGAGTCAGTGTCTGTGGAACCCGTACCCCACTGAGAGTCAGTGTCTGTGGGACCCGTACCCCAGTGAGAGTTAGTGTGTGTGGAACCCGTACCCCAGTGAGAGTCAGTGTCTGTGGAACCCATACCCCAGGGAGAGTCAGTGTGTGTGGAACCCGTACCCTCGTGAGAGTCAGTGTCTGTGGGACCCGTACCCCAGTGTGAGTCAGTGTCTGTGGAACCCGTACCCCAGTGAGAGTCAGTGTCTGTGGAACCCGTACCCCAGTGAGAGTCAGTGTGTGTGGAACCCGTACCCCAGTGAGAGTCAGTGTGTGTGGGACCCGTACCCCAGTGAGAGTCAGTGTGTGTGGAACCCGTACCACAGTGAGAGTCAGTGTCTGTGGGACCTGTACCCCAGTGAGAGTCAGTGACTGTGGAACCCGTACCCTAGTGAGCGTCAGTGTCTGTGGAACCCGTACCCCAGTGAGAGTTAGTGTGTGTGGAACCCGTACCCTAGTGAGAGTCAGTGTCTGTGGGACCCGTACCCCAGTGTGAGTCAGTGTGTGTGGAACCCGTACCCCAGTGAGAGTCAGTGTCTGTGGAACTGTGCCCCAGTGAGAGTCAGTGTCTGTGGGACCCGTACCTCAGTGAGAGTCAGTGTCTGTGGAACCCGTACCCCAGTGAGAGTCAGTGTGTGTGTAACTGTACCCCAGTGAGAGTCAGTGTCTGTGGAACCCGTACCCCAGTGAGAGTCTGTGTCTGTGGAACCCGTACCCCAGTGAGAGTCAGTGTGTGTGGAACCCGTACCCCAGTGAGGGTCAGTGTCTGTGGAACCCGTACCCCAGTGAGAGTCAGTGTCTGTGGAACCCGTACCCCAGTGAGAGTCAGTGTGTGTGGAACCCATACCCCAGTGAGAGTCAGTGTGTGTGGAACCCGTACCCCAGTGAGAGTCAGTGTCCGTGGGACACGTACCCCAGTGAGAGTCAGTGTCTGTGGGACCCGTACCCCAGTGAGAGTCAGTGTCTGTGGAACCCATACCCCAGTGAGAGTCAGTGTGAGTGGAACCCGTACCCCAGTGAGAGTCAGTCTCTGTGGAACCCGTACCCCAGTGAGAGTCAGTGTCTGTGGAACCCGTACCCCAGTGAGAGTCAGTCTCTGTGGAACCCGTACCCCAGTGAGAGTCAGTGTCTGTGGGACCCGTACCCCAGTGAGAGTTAGTGTGTGTGGAACCCGTACCCCTGTGAGAGTCAGTTTCTGTGGAACCCATACCCCAGGGAGAGTCAGTGTGTGTGGAACCCGTACCCTAGTGAGAGTCAGTGTCTGTGGGACCCGTACCCCAGTGTGAGTCAGTGTGTGTGGAACCCGTACCCCAATGTGAGTCAGTGTGTGTGGAACCCGTACCCCAGGGAGAGTCAGTGTCTGTGGAACCCGTACCCGAGTGAGAGTCAGTGTGTGTGGAACCCGTACCTCAGTGAGAGTCAGTGTGTGTGGGTCCCGTACACCAGTGAGAGTCAGTGCGTGTGGAACCTGTACCCCGGTGAGAGTCAGTATCTGTGGAACCCGTACCCCAGTGAGAGTCAGTGTGTGTGGGACCCGTACCCCAGTGAGAGCCAATGTCTGTGGAACCCGTACCCCAGTGAGAGTCAGTGTGTGTGGAACCCGTACCCCAGTGAGAGTCAGTGTCTGTGGAACCCGTACCCCAGTGAGAGTCAGTGTCTGTGGGACCCGTACCCCAGTGAGAGTCAGTGTCTGTGGAACCCGTACCCCAGTGTGAGTCAGTGTGTGTGGAACCTGTACCTCAGTGAGAGTCAGTGTGTGTGGAACCCGTACCCCAGTGAGAGTCAGTCTCTGTGGAACCCGTACCCCAGTGAGAGTCAGTGTCTGTGGAACCCGTACCCCAGTGAGAGTCAGTCTCTGTGGAACCCGTACCCCAGTGAGAGTCAGTGTCTGTGGAACCCGTACCCCAGTGAGAGTCAGTGTCTGTGGAACCCGTACCCCAGGGAGAGTCAGTGTGTGTGGAACCCGTACCCTAGTGAGAGTCAGTGTCTGTGGGACCCGTACCCCAGTGTGAGTCAGTGTGTGTGGAACCCATACCCCAATGTGAGGCAGTGTGTGTGGAACCCGTACCCCAGGGAGAGTCAGTGTCTGTGGAACCCGTACCCGAGTGAGAGTCAGTGTGTGTGGAACCCGTACCCAAGTGAGAGTCAGTGTGTGTGTCAGGGAGTGGTGGAGACAGAGATGCACTTCCTCACAGCTTGTGGAAAATATCAGGGCATCAGGGAGAATTTCTACCAAAAATTCTCACAAATATGCCCTGATTTCAGAAATCTGAATGACAACCAAAAACTCCCATTCCTACTGGGAGAGGAGAGAAGCTGTATAACACTGGCGGCGCACTATGTTACAGCTTGCCATGAACAGAGGGACAACCAGTAAACTAAGAAAAAAATATATATAAACAATGCGAATGTATATTTATACACTCAGGGATATACCTGTTTATACACTGTATGAATAGAACTGCGTTTATGTGCTAAACCATAAATGTATTTTGATGCTTTGGCAACATAAGATGTAACTTATCATGCCAATAAAGCGATTTAAATTGTAAAAAAAAAAATTGTGTGTGGAACCCGTACCCCAGTGAGAGTAAGTGCGTGTGGAACCTGTACCCCGGTGAGAGTCAGTATCTGTGGAACCCGTACCCCAGTGAGAGTCAGTGTGTGTGGAACCCGTACCCCGGTGAGAGTCAGTGTCTGTGGAACCCGTACCCCAGTGAGAGTCAGTGTCTGTGGAACCCGTACCCCAGTGAGAGTAAGTGACTGTGGGACCCGTACCGCAGTGAGAGTCAGTGTGTGTGGAACCCATACCCCAGTGAGAGTCAGTGTCTGTGGGACCCGTACCCCAGGGAGAGTCAGTGTCTGTGGAACCCGTACCCCAGTGAGAGTCAGTGTGTGTGGAACCCGTACCCCAGTGAGAGTCAGTGTCTGTGGAACCCGTACCCCAGTGAGAGTCAGTGTCTGTGGAACCCGTACCCCAGTGAGAGTCAGTGTGTGTGGAACCCGTACCTCAGTGAGAGTCAGTGTGTGTGGGTCCCGTACACCAGTGAGAGTCAGTGCGTGTGGAACCTGTACCCCGGTGAGAGTCAGTATCTGTGGAACCCATACCCCAGTGAGAGTCAGTGTGTGTGGAACCCGTACCCCAGTGAGAGTCAGTGTCTGTGGGACCCGTACCCAAGTGAGAGTCAGTGTCTGTGGAACCCGTACCCCAGTGAGAGTCAGTGTGTGTGGAACCCGTACCCCAGTGAGAGTCAGTGTCTGTGGAACCCGTACCCCAGTGAGAGTCAGTGTCTGTGGAACCCGTACCCAAGTGAGAGTCAGTGTCTGTGGGACCCGTACCGCAGTGAGAGTCAGTGTGTGTGGAACCCATACCCCAGTGAGAGTCAGTGTCTGTGGGACCCGTACCCCAGGGAGAGTCAGTGTCTGTGGAACCCGTACCCCAGTGAGAGTCAGTGTCTGTGGGACCCGTACCCCAGTGAGAGTCAGTGTGTGTGGAACCCGTACCCCAGGGAGAGTCAGTGTCTGTGGGACCCGTACCCCAGTGAGAGTCAGTGTGTGTGGAACCCGTACCTTAGTGAGAGTCAGTGTCTGTGGAACCCGTACCCCAGTGAGAGTCAGTGTCTGTGGAACCCGTACCCAAGTGAGAGTCAGTGTGTGTGGAACCCGTACCCCAGTGAGAGTCAGTGTGTGTGGAACCCATACCCCAGTGAGAGTCAGTGTCTGTGGGACCCGTACCCCAGTGAGAGTCAGTGTCTGTGGAACCCGTACCCAAGTGAGAGTCAGTGTGTGTGGAACCCGTACCCCAGGGAGAGTCAGTGTCTGTGGAACCCGTACCCCAGTGAGAGTCAGTGTGTGTGGAACCCGTACCCCAGGGAGAGTCAGTGTCTGTGGGACCCGTACCCCAGTGAGAGTCAGTGTGTGTGGAACCCGTACCCCAGTGAGAGTCAGTGTGTGTGGGACCCGTACCCTAGTGAGAGTCAGTGTGTGTGGAACCCGTACCCCAGTGAGAGTCAGTGTCTGTTTGACCCGTACCCCAGTGAGAGTCAGTGACTGTGGAACCCGTACCCTAGTGAGCGTCAGTGTCTGTGGAACCCGTACCCCAGTGAGAGTCAGTGTGTGTGGGACCCGTACCCTAGTGAGAGTCAGTGTGTGTGGAACCCGTACCCCAGTGAGAGTCAGTGTCTGTTTGACCCGTACCCCAGTGAGAGTCAGTGACTGTGGAACCCGTACCCGAGTGAGCGTCAGTGTCTGTGGAACCCATACCCCAGTGAGAGTTAGTGTGTGTGGAACCCGTACCCTAGTGAGAGTCAGTGTCTGTGGGACCCGTACCTCAGTGAGAGTCAGTGTGTGTGGAACCCGTACCCCAGTGTGAGTCAGTGTGTGTGGAACCCGTACCCCAGTGATGGTCAGTGTCTGTGGAACTGTGCCCCAGTGAGAGTCAGTGTGTGTGGGACCCGTACCCCAGTGAGAGTCAGTGTCTGTGGGACCCGTACCTCAGTGAGAGTCAGTGTGTGTGGAACCCGTACCCCAGTGAGAGTCAGTGTGTGTGTAACTGTACCCCAGTGAGAGTCTGTGTCTGTGGAACCCGTACCCCAGTGAGAGTCAGTGTCTGTGGAACCCGTACCCCAGTGAGAGTCAGTGTGTGTGGAACCCGTACCCCAGTGAGGGTCAGTGTCTGTGGAACCCGTACCCCAGTGAGAGTCAGTGTCTGTGGAACCCGTACCCCAGTGAGAGTCAGTGTGTGTGGAACCCATACCCCAGTGAGAGTCAGTGTGTGTTGAACCCGTACCCCAGTGAGAGTCAGTGTCCGTGGGACACGTACCCCAGTGAGAGTCAGTGTCTGTGGGACCCGTACCCCAGTGAGAGTCAGTGTCTGTGGAACCCATACCCCAGTGAGAGTCAGTGTGTGTGGAACCCATACCCCAGTGAGAGTCAGTCTCTGTGGAACCCGTACCCCAGTGAGAGTCAGTGTCTGTGGAACCCGTACCCCAGTGAGAGTCAGTCTCTGTGGAACCCGTACCCCAGTGAGAGTCAGTGTGTGTGGGACCCGTACCCCAGTGAGAGTCAGTGTCTGTGGAACCCATACCCCAGGGAGAGTCAGTGTGTGTGGAACCCGTACCCGAGTGAGAGTCAGTGTCTGTGGGACCCGTACCCCAGTGTGAGTCAGTGTGTGTGGAACCCATACCCCAATGTGAGTCAGTGTGTGTGGAACCCGTACCCCAGGGAGAGTCAGTGTCTGTGGAACCCGTACCCGAGTGAGAGTCAGTGTGTGTGGAACCCGTACCTCAGTGAGAGTCAGTGTGTGTGGGTCCCGTACACCAGTGAGAGTCAGTGCGTGTGGAACCTGTACCCCGGTGAGAGTCAGTATCTGTGGAACCCGTACCCCAGTGAGAGTCAGTGTGTGTGGGACCCGTACCCCAGTGAGAGCCAGTGTCTGTGGAACCTGTACCCCAGTGAGAGTCAGTGTGTGTGGAACCCGTACCCCAGTGTGAGTCAGTGTCTGTGGAACCCGTACCCCAGTGTGAGTCAGTGTGTGTGGAACCCGTACCTCAGTGAGAGTCAGTGTGTGTGGAACCCGTACCCCAGTGAGAGTCAGTGTGTGTGGGACCTGTACCCCAGTGAGAGTCAGTGTGTGTGGAACCCGTACCCCAGTGAGAGTCAGTATCTGTGGGACCCGTACCCCAGTGAGATTCAGTGTCTGTGGGACCCGTACCCCAGTGAGAGACAGTGTTTGTGGGACACGTACCCCAGTGAGAGTCAGTGTCTGTGGAACTGTACCCCAGTGAGAGTCAGTGTGTGTGGGACCCGTACCCCAGTGAGAGTCAGTGTCTGTGGAACCCGTACCCCAGTGAGAGTCAGTGACTGTGGGTCCCATACCCCAGTGAGAGTCAGTGTGTGTGGAACCCGTACCCCAGTGAGAGTCAGTGTGTGGGGGACCCGTACCCCAGTGAGAGTGAGTGTGTGTGGAACCCGTACCCCAGTGAGAGTCAGTGTCTGTGGGACCCGTACCCCAGTGAGAGTCAGTGTGTGTGGAACCCGTACCCCAGTGAGAGTCAGTGTGTGTGGAACCCGTACCCCAGTGAGAGTCAGTGTGTCTGGAACTGTAACCCAGTGAGAGTCAGTGTCTGTGGAACCCGTACCCCAGTGAGAGTCAGTGTCTGTGGGACCCGTACCCCAGTGAGAGTCAGTGTGTGTGGGACCCGTACCCCAGTGAGGGTCAGTTTCTGTGGAACCCGTACTCCAGGGAGTGTCAGTGTGTGGGGAACCCGTACCCCAGTGAGGGTCAGTGTGTGTGGGACCCGTACCCCAGTGAGAGTCAGTGTGTGTTGAACCCGTACCCCAGTGAGGGTCAGTGTCTGTGGGACCCGTACCCCAGTGAGAGTCAGTGTCTGTGGAACCCGTACCCCAGTGAGAGTCAGTGTGTGTGGGACCTGTACCCCAGTGAGGGTCAGTGTCTGTGGAACCCGTCCTCCAGTGAGTGTCAGTGTGTGTGGAACCCGTACCCCAGTGAGAGTCAGTGTGTGTGGAACCCGTACCCCAGTGAGGGTCAGTGTGTGTGGAACCCGTACCCCAGTGAGGGTCAGTGTCTGTAGGACCCGTACCCCAGTGAGAGTCAGTGTCTGTGGAACCCGTACCCCAGTGAGAGTCAGTGTGTGGGGAACCCGTACCCCAGTGAGGGTCAGTGTCTGTGGGACCCGTACCCCAGTGTGAGTCAGTGTGTGTGGAACCCGTACCTCAGTGTCTCTGGAACCCGTACCCCAGTGAGAGTCAGTGTCTCTGGAACCCGTACCCCAGTGAGTGTCAGTGTCTGTGGAACCCGTACTCCAGTGAGTGTCAGTGTGTGTGGAACCCGTACCCCAATGAGGGTCAGTGTCTGTGGGACCCGTACCCCAGTGTGAGTCAGTGTCTGTGGAACCCGTACCCCAGTGAGAGTCAGTGTGTGTGGAACCCGTACCCCAGGGAGAGTCAGTGTCTGTGGGACCCGTACCCCAGTGAGAGTCAGTGTGTGTGGAACCCGTACCCCAGTGAGAGTCAGTGTGTGTGGGACCCATACCCCAGTGAGAGTCAGTGTCTGTGGAACCCGTACCCCAGTGAGAGTCAGTGTCTGTGGAACCCGTACCCCAGTGAGAGTCAGTGTCTGTGGGACCCGTACCCCAGTGAGAGTCAGTGTGTGTGGAACCCGTACCCCAGTGAGAGTCAGTGTGTGTGGAACCCGTACCCCAGGGAGAGTCAGTGTCTGTGGGACCCGTACCCCAGTGTGAGTCAGTGTCTGTGGAACCCGTACCCCAGTGAGAGTCAGTGTCTGTGGGACCAGTACCCCAGTGAGAGTCAGTGTGTGTGGGACCCATTCCCCAGTGAGAGTCAGTGTGTGTGGAACCCGTACCCCAGTGAGAGTCAGTGTGTGTGGGACCCATTCCCCAGTGAGAGTCAGTGTGTGTGGGACCCGTACCCCAGTGAGAGTCAGTGTGTGTGGAACCCGTACCCCAGTGAGAGTCAGTGTGTGTGGAACCCGTACCCCAGTGAGAGTCAGTGTGTGTGGGACCCATTCCCCAGTGAGAGTCAGTGTGTGTGGGACCCGTACCCCAGTGAGAGTCAGTGTGTGTGGAACCCGTACTCCAGTGAGTGTCAGTGTTTGTGGAACCCGTACCCCAGTGAGAGTCAGTGTCTGTGGGACCCGTACCCCAGTGAGAGTCAGTGTGTGTGGGACCCGTACCCCAGTGAGAGTCAGTGTCTGTGGGACCCGTACCCCAGTGAGAGTCAGTGTCTGTGGAACCCGTACCCCAGTGAGTCAGTGTCTGTGGAACCCGTACCCCAGTGAGAGTCAGTGTGTGTGGAACCCATACCCCAGTGAGAGTCAGTGTGTGTTGAACCCGTACCCCAGTGAGAGTCAGTGTCCGTGGGACTCGTACCCCAGTGAGAGTCAGTGTCTGTGGGACCCGTACCCCAGTGAGAGTCAGTGTCTGTGGAACCCATACCCCAGTGAGAGTCAGTGTGTGTGGAACCCGTACCCCAGTGAGAGTCAGTCTCTGTGGAACCCGTACCCCAGTGAGAGTCAGTGTCTGTGGAACCCGTACCCCAGTGAGAGTCAGTCTCTGTGGAACCCGTACCCCAGTGAGAGTCAGTGTGTGTGGGACCCGTACCCCAGTGAGAGTCAGTGTCTGTGGAACCCGTACCCCAGTGAGAGTCAGTGTCTGTGGGACCCGTACCCCAGTGAGAGTTAGTGTGTGTGGAACCCGTAACCCAGTGAGAGTCAGTGTCTGTGGAACCCATACCCCAGGGAGAGTCAGTGTGTGTGGAACCCGTACCCGAGTGAGAGTCAGTGTCTGTGGGACCCGTACCCCAGTGTGAGTCAGTGTGTGTGGAACCCATACCCCAATGTGAGTCAGTGTGTGTGGAACCCGTACCCCAGGGAGAGTCAGTGTCTGTGGAACCCGTACCCCAGTGAGAGTCAGTGTGTGTGGAACCCGTACCTCAGTGAGAGTCAGTGTGTGTGGGTCCCGTACACCAGTGAGAGTCAGTGCGTGTGGAACCTGTACCCCGGTGAGAGTCAGTATCTGTGGAACCCGTACCCCAGTGAGAGTCAGTGTGTGTGGGACCCGTACCCCAGTGAGAGCCAGTGTCTGTGGAACCCGTACCCCAGTGAGAGTCAGTGTGTGTGGAACCCGTACCCCAGTGTGAGTCAGTGTCTGTGGAACCCGTACCCCAGTGTGAGTCAGTGTGTGTGGAACCCGTACCTCAGTGAGAGTCAGTGTGTGTGGAACCCGTACCCCAGTGAGAGTCAGTGTGTGTGGGACCTGTACCCCAGTGAGAGTCAGTGTGTGTGGAACCCGTACCCCAGTGAGAGTCAGTATCTGTGGGACCCGTACCCCAGTGAGATTCAGTGTCTGTGGGACCCGTACCCCAGTGAGAGACAGTGTCTGTGGGACCCGTACCCCAGTGAGAGTCAGTGTCTGTGGAACTGTACCCCAGTGAGAGTCAGTGTGTGTGGGACCCGTACCCCAGTGAGAGTCAGTGTCTGTGGAACCCGTACCCCAGTGAGAGTCAGTGACTGTGGGTCCCATACCCCAGTGAGAGTCAGTGTGTGTGGAACCCGTACCCCAGTGAGAGTCAGTGTGTGGGGGACCCGTACCCCAGTGAGAGTGAGTGTGTGTGGAACCCGTACCCCAGTGAGAGTCAGTGTCTGTGGGACCCGTACCCCAGTGAGAGTCAGTGTGTGTGGAACCCGTACCCCAGTGAGAGTCAGTGTGTGTGGAACCCGTACCCCAGTGAGAGTCAGTGTGTCTGGAACTGTACCCCAGTGAGAGTCAGTGTCTGTGGAACCCGTACCCCAGTGAGAGTCAGTGTCTGTGGGACCCGTACCCCAGTGAGAGTCAGTGTGTGTGGGACCCGTACCCCAGTGAGGGTCAGTTTCTGTGGAACGCGTACTCCAGGGAGTGTCAGTGTGTGGGGAACCCGTACCCCAGTGAGGGTCAGTGTGTGTGGGACCCGTACCCCAGTGAGAGTCAGTGTCTGTGGAACCCGTACCCCAGTGAGAGTCAGTGTCTGTGGGACCCGTACCCCAGTGAGAGTCAGTGTGTGTGGAACCCGTACCCCAGTGAGAGTCAGTGTGTGGGGAACCCGTACCCCAGTGAGGGTCAGTGTGTGTGGGACCCGTACCCCAGTGAGAGTCAGTGTCTGTGGAACCCGTACCCCAGTGAGAGTCAGTGTCTGTGGGACCCGTACCCCAGTGAGAGTCAGTGTGTGGGGAACCCGTACCCCAGTGAGGGTCAGTGTCTGTGGGACCCGTACCCCAGTGAGAGTCAGTGTCTGTGGAACCCGTACCCCAGTGAGAGTCAGTGTGTGTGGGACCCGTACCCCAGTGAGGGTCAGTTTCTGTGGAACCCGTACTCCAGGGAGTGTCAGTGTGTGGGGAACCCGTACCCCAGTGAGGGTCAGTGTGTGTGGGACCCGTACCCCAGTGAGAGTCAGTGTCTGTGGAACCCGTACCCCAGTGAGAGTCAGTGTCTGTGGGACCCGTACCCCAGTGAGAGTCAGTGTGTGGGGAACCCGTACCCCAGTGAGGGTCAGTGTCTGTGGGACCCGTACCCCAGTGAGAGTCAGTGTCTGTGGAACCCGTACCCCAGTGAGAGTCAGTGTGTGTGGGACCTGTACCCCAGTGAGGGTCAGCGTCTGTGGAACCCGTCCTCCAGTGAGTGTCAGTGTGTGTGGAACCCGTACCCCAGTGAGAGTCAGTGTGTGTGGAACCCGTACCCCAGTGAGGGTCAGTGTGTGTGGAACCCGTACCCCAGTGAGGGTCAGTGTCTGTAGGACCCGTACCCCAGTGAGAGTCAGTGTCTGTGGAACCCGTACCCCAGTGAGAGTCAGTGTGTGGGGAACCCGTACCCCAGTGAGGGTCAGTGTCTGTGGGACCCGTACCCCAGTGTGAGTCAGTGTGTGTGGAACCCGTACCTCAGTGTCTCTGGAACCCGTACCCCAGTGAGAGTCAGTGTCTCTGGAACCCGTACCCCAGTGAGTGTCAGTGTCTGTGGAACCCGTACTCCAGTGAGTGTCAGTGTGTGTGGAACCCGTACCCCAATGAGGGTCAGTGTCTGTGGGACCCGTACCCCAGTGTGAGTCAGTGTCTGTGGAACCCGTACCCCAGTGAGAGTCAGTGTGTGTGGAACCCGTACCCCAGGGAGAGTCAGTGTCTGTGGGACCCGTACCCCAGTGAGAGTCAGTGTGTGTGGAACCCGTACCCCAGTGAGAGTCAGTGTGTGTGGGACCCATACCCCAGTGAGAGTCAGTGTCTGTGGAACCCGTACCCCAGTGAGAGTCAGTGTCTGTGGAACCGGTACCCCAGTGAGAGTCAGTGTCTGTGGGACCCGTACCCCAGTGAGAGTCAGTGTGTGTGGAACCCGTACCCCAGTGAGAGTCAGTGTGTGTGGAACCCGTACCCCAGGGAGAGTCAGTGTCTGTGGGACCCGTACCCCAGTGTGAGTCAGTGTCTGTGGAACCCGTACCCCAGTGAGAGTCAGTGTCTGTGGGACCAGTACCCCAGTGAGAGTCAGTGTCTGTGGGACCCGTACCCCAGTGAGAGTCAGTGTGTGTGGGACCCATTCCCCAGTGAGAGTCAGTGTCTGTGGGACCCATTCCCCAGTGAGAGTCAGTGTGTGTGGAACCCGTACCCCAGTGAGAGTCAGTGTGTGTGGAACCCGTACCCCAGTGAGAGTCAGTGTGTGTGGGACCCATTCCCCAGTGAGAGTCAGTGTGTGTGGGACCCGTACCCCAGTGAGAGTCAGTGTGTGTGGAACCCGTACCCCAGTGAGAGTCAGTGTGTGTGGAACCCGTACCCCAGTGAGAGTCAGTGTGTGTGGGACCCATTCCCCAGTGAGAGTCAGTGTGTGTGGGACCCGTACCCCAGTGAGAGTCAGTGTGTGTGGAACCCGTACTCCAGTGAGTGTCAGTGTTTGTGGAACCCGTACCCCAGTGAGAGTCAGTGTCTGTGGGACCCGTACCCCAGTGAGAGTCAGTGTGTGTGGGACCCGTACCCCAGTGAGAGTCAGTGTCTGTGGGACCCGTACCCCAGTGAGAGTCAGTGTCTGTGGAACCCGTACCCCAGTGAGTCAGTGTCTGTGGAACCCGTACCCCAGTGAGAGTCAGTGTGTGTGGAACCCATACCCCAGTGAGAGTCAGTGTGTGTTGAACCCGTACCCCAGTGAGAGTCAGTGTCCGTGGGACTCGTACCCCAGTGAGAGTCAGTGTCTGTGGGACCCGTACCCCAGTGAGAGTCAGTGTCTGTGGAACCCATACCCCAGTGAGAGTCAGTGTGTGTGGAACCCGTACCCCAGTGAGAGTCAGTCTCTGTGGAACCCGTACCCCAGTGAGAGTCAGTGTGTGTGGAACCCGTACCCCAGTGAGAGTCAGTCTCTGTGGAACCCGTACCCCAGTGAGAGTCAGTGTGTGTGGGACCCGTACCCCAGTGAGAGTCAGTGTCTGTGGAACCCGTACCCCAGTGAGAGTCAGTGTCTGTGGGACCCGTACCCCAGTGAGAGTTAGTGTGTGTGGAACCCGTACCCCAGTGAGAGTCAGTGTCTGTGGAACCCATACCCCAGGGAGAGTCAGTGTGTGTGGAACCCGTACCCGAGTGAGAGTCAGTGTCTGTGGGACCCGTACCCCAGTGTGAGTCAGTGTGTGTGGAACCCATACCCCAATGTGAGTCAGTGTGTGTGGAACCCGTACCCCAGGGAGAGTCAGTGTCTGTGGAACCCGTACCCGAGTGAGAGTCAGTGTGTGTGGAACCCGTACCTCAGTGAGAGTCAGTGTGTGTGGGTCCCGTACACCAGTGAGAGTCAGTGCGTGTGGAACCTGTACCCCGGTGAGAGTCAGTATCTGTGGAACCCGTACCCCAGTGAGAGTCAGTGTGTGTGGGACCCGTACCCCAGTGAGAGCCAGTGTCTGTGGAACCCGTACCCCAGTGAGAGTCAGTGTGTGTGGAACCCGTACCCCAGTGTGAGTCAGTGTCTGTGGAACCCGTACCCCAGTGTGAGTCAGTGTGTGTGGAACCCGTACCTCAGTGAGAGTCAGTGTGTGTGGAACCCGTACCCCAGTGAGAGTCAGTGTGTGTGGGACCTGTACCCCAGTGAGAGTCAGTGTGTGTGGAACCCGTACCCCAGTGAGAGTCAGTATCTGTGGGACCCGTACCCCAGTGAGATTCAGTGTCTGTGGGACCCGTACCCCAGTGAGAGACAGTGTCTGTGGGACCCGTACCCCAGTGAGAGTCAGTGTCTGTGGAACTGTACCCCAGTGAGAGTCAGTGTGTGTGGGACCCGTACCCCAGTGAGAGTCAGTGTCTGTGGAACCCGTACCCCAGTGAGAGTCAGTGACTGTGGGTCCCATACCCCAGTGAGAGTCAGTGTGTGTGGAACCCGTACCCCAGTGAGAGTCAGTGTGTGGGGGACCCGTACCCCAGTGAGAGTGAGTGTGTGTGGAACCCGTACCCCAGTGAGAGTCAGTGTCTGTGGGACCCGTACCCCAGTGAGAGTCAGTGTGTGTGGAACCCGTACCCCAGTGAGAGTCAGTGTGTGTGGAACCCGTACCCCAGTGAGAGTCAGTGTGTCTGGAACTGTACCCCAGTGAGAGTCAGTGTCTGTGGAACCCGTACCCCAGTGAGAGTCAGTGTCTGTGGGACCCGTACCCCAGTGAGAGTCAGTGTGTGTGGGACCCGTACCCCAGTGAGGGTCAGTTTCTGTGGAACCCGTACTCCAGGGAGTGTCAGTGTGTGGGGAACCCGTACCCCAGTGAGGGTCAGTGTGTGTGGGACCTGTACCCCAGTGAGAGTCAGTGTCTGTGGAACCCGTACCCCAGTGAGAGTCAGTGTCTGTGGGACCCGTACCCCAGTGAGAGTCAGTGTGTGTGGAACCCGTACCCCAGTGAGAGTCAGTGTGTGGGGAACCCGTACCCCAGTGAGGGTCAGTGTGTGTGGGACCCGTACCCCAGTGAGAGTCAGTGTCTGTGGAACCCGTACCCCAGTGAGAGTCAGTGTCTGTGGGACCCGTACCCCAGTGAGAGTCAGTGTGTGGGGAACCCGTACCCCAGTGAGGGTCAGTGTCTGTGGGACCCGTACCCCAGTGAGAGTCAGTGTCTGTGGAACCCGTACCTCAGTGAGAGTCAGTGTGTGTGGGACCTGTACCCCAGTGAGAGTCAGTGTCTGTGGAACCCGTCCTCCAGTGAGTGTCAGTGTGTGTGGAACCCGTACCCCAGTGAGGGTCAGTGTGTGTGGAACCCGTACCCCAGTGAGGGTCAGTGTCTGTAGGACCCGTACCCCAGTGAGAGTCAGTGTCTGTGGAACCCGTACCCCAGTGAGAGTCAGTGTGTGGGGAACCCGTACCCCAGTGAGGGTCAGTGTCTGTGGGACCCGTACCCCAGTGTGAGTCAGTGTGTGTGGAACCCGTACCTCAGTGTCTCTGGAACCCGTACCCCAGTGAGAGTCAGTGTCTCTGGAACCCGTACCCCAGTGAGTGTCAGTGTCTGTGGAACCCGTACTACAGTGAGTGTCAGTGTGTGTGGAACCCGTACCCCAATGAGTGTCAGTGTCTGTGGGACCCGTACCCCAGTGTGAGTCAGTGTCTGTGGAACCCGTACCCCAGTGAGAGTCAGTGTGTGTGGAACCCGTACCCCAGGGAGAGTCAGTGTCTGTGGGACCCGTACCCCAGTGAGAGTCAGTGTGTGTGGAACCCGTACCCCAGTGAGAGTCAGTGTGTGTGGGACCCATACCCCAGTGAGAGTCAGTGTGTGTTGAACCCGTACCCCAGTGAGAGTCAGTGTCCGTGGGACTCGTACCCCAGTGAGAGTCAGTGTCTGTGGGACCCGTACCCCAGTGAGAGTCAGTGTCTGTGGAACCCATACCCCAGTGAGAGTCAGTGTGTGTGGAACCCGTACCCCAGTGAGAGTCAGTCTCTGTGGAACCCGTACCCCAGTGAGAGTCAGTGTCTGTGGAACCCATACCCCAGTGAGAGTCAGTCTCTGTGGAACCCGTACCCCAGTGAGAGTCAGTGTGTGTGGGACCCGTACCCCAGTGAGAGTCAGTGTCTGTGGAACCCGTACCCCAGTGAGAGTCAGTGTCTGTGGGACCCGTACCCCAGTGAGAGTTAGTGTGTGTGGAACCCGTACCCCAGTGAGAGTCAGTGTCTGTGGAACCCATACCCCAGGGAGAGTCAGTGTGTGTGGAACCCGTACCCGAGTGAGAGTCAGTGTCTGTGGGACCCGTACCCCAGTGTGAGTCAGTGTGTGTGGAACCCATACCCCAATGTGAGTCAGTGTGTGTGGAACCCGTACCCCAGGGAGAGTCAGTGTGTGTGGAACCCGTACCCGAGTGAGAGTCAGTGTGTGTGGGTCCCGTACACCAGTGAGAGTCAGTGCGTGTGGAACCTGTACCCCGGTGAGAGTCAGTATCTGTGGAACCCGTACCCCAGTGAGAGTCAGTGTGTGTGGGACCCGTACCCCAGTGAGAGCCAGTGTCTGTGGAACCCGTACCCCAGTGAGAGTCAGTGTGTGTGGAACCCGTACCCCAGTGTGAGTCAGTGTCTGTGGAACCCGTACCCGAGTGTGAGTCAGTGTGTGTGGAACCCGTACCTCAGTGAGAGTCAGTGTGTGTGGAACCCGTACCCCAGTGAGAGTCAGTGTGTGTGGAACCCGTACCCCAGTGAGAGTCAGTGTGTGTGGAACCGTACCCCAGTGAGAGTCAGTGTGTCTGGAACTGTACCCAGTGAGAGTCAGTGTCTGTGGAACCCGTACCCCAGTGAGAGTCAGTGTCTGTGGGACCCGTACCCCAGTGAGAGTCAGTGTGTGTGGGACCCGTACCCCAGTGAGGGTCAGTTTCTGTGGAACCCGTACTCCAGGGAGTGTCAGTGTGTGGGGAACCCGTACCCCAGTGAGGGTCAGTGTGTGTGGGACCCGTACCCCAGTGAGAGTCAGTGTCTGTGGAACCCGTACCCCAGTGAGAGTCAGTGTCTGTGGGACCCGTACCCCAGTGAGAGTCAGTGTGTGTGGAACCCGTACCCCAGTGAGAGTCAGTGTGTGGGGAACCCGTACCCCAGTGAGGGTCAGTGTGTGTGGGACCCGTACCCCAGTGAGAGTCAGTGTCTGTGGAACCCGTACCCCAGTGAGAGTCAGTGTCTGTGGGACCCGTACCCCAGTGAGAGTCAGTGTGTGGGGAACCCGTACCCCAGTGAGGGTCAGTGTCTGTGGGACCCGTACCCCAGTGAGAGTCAGTGTCTGTGGAACCCGTACCCAGTGAGAGTCAGTGTGTGTGGGACCTGTACCCCAGTGAGAGTCAGTGTCTGTGGAACCCGTCCTCCAGTGAGTGTCAGTGTGTGTGGAACCCGTACCCCAGTGAGGGTCAGTGTGTGTGGAACCCGTACCCCAGTGAGGGTCAGTGTCTGTAGGACCAGTACCCCAGTGAGAGTCAGTGTCTGTGGAACCCGTACCCCAGTGAGAGTCAGTGTGTGGGGAACCCGTACCCCAGTGAGGGTCAGTGTCTGTGGACCCGTACCCCAGTGTGAGTCAGTGTGTGTGGAACCCGTACCTCAGTGTCTCTGGAACCCGTACCCCAGTGAGAGTCAGTGTCTCTGGAACCCGTACCCCAGTGAGTGTCAGTGTCTGTGGAACCCGTACTCCAGTGAGTGTCAGTGTGTGTGGAACCCGTACCCCAATGAGGGTCAGTGTCTGTGGGACCCGTACCCCAGTGTGAGTCAGTGTCTGTGGAACCCGTACCCCAGTGAGAGTCAGTGTGTGTGGAACCCGTACCCCAGGGAGAGTCAGTGTCTGTGGGACCCATACCCCAGTGAGAGTCAGTGTGTGTGGAACCCGTACCCCAGTGAGAGTCAGTGTGTGTGGAACCCGTACCCCAGTGAGAGTCAGTGTCTGTGGGACCCGTACCCCAGTGAGAGTCAGTGTCTGTGGAACCCGTACCCCAGTGTGAGTCAGTGTGTGTGGAACCCGTACCCCAGTGAGAGTCAGTGTGTGTGGAACCCGTACCCCAGTGAGAGTCAGTGTGTGTGGAACCCGTACCCCAGTGAGAGTCAGTGTGTGTGGGACCCATACCCCAGTGAGAGTCAGTGTCGGTGGAACCCGTACCCCAGTGAGAGTCAGTGTCTGTGGAACCCGTACCCCAGTGAGAGTCAGTGTCTGTGGGACCCGTACCCCAGTGAGAGTCAGTGTGTGTGGAACCCGTACCCCAGTGAGAGTCAGTGTGTGTGGAACCCGTACCCCAGGGAGAGTCAGTGTCTGTGGGACCCGTACCCCAGTGTGAGTCAGTGTCTGTGGAACCCGTACCCCAGTGAGAGTCAGTGTCTGTGGGACCAGTACCCCAGTGAGAGTCAGTGTCTGTGGGACCCGTACCCCAGTGAGAGTCAGTGTGTGTGGGACCCATTCCCCAGTGAGAGTCAGTGTCTGTGGGACCCATTCCCCAGTGAGAGTCAGTGTGTGTGGAACCCATACCCCAGTGAGAGTCAGTGTGTGTGGAACCCGTACCCCAGTGAGAGTCAGTGTGTGTGGGACCCATTCCCCAGTGAGAGTCAGTGTGTGTGGGACCCGTACCCCAGTGAGAGTCAGTGTGTGTGGAACCCGTACCCCAGTGAGAGTCAGTGTGATTGGAACCCGTACCCCAGTGAGAGTCGGTGTGTGTGGGACCCATTCCCCAGTGAGAGTCAGTGTGTGTGGGACCCGTACCCCAGTGAGAGTCAGTGTGTGTGGAACCCGTACTCCAGTGAGTGTCAGTGTTGTGGAACCCGTACCCCAGTGAGAGTCAGTGTCTGTGGGACCCGTACCCCAGTGAGAGTCAGTGTGTGTGGGACCCGTACCCCAGTGAGAGTCAGTGTCTGTGGGACCCGTACCCCAGTGAGAGTCAGTGTCTGTGGAACCCGTACTCCAGTGAGTGTCAGTGTGTGTGGAACCCGTACCCCAATGAGGGTCAGTGTCTGTGGGACCCGTACCCCAGTGAGAGTCAGTGTGTGTGGGACCCGTACCCCAGTGAGAGTCAGTGTGTGTGGGACCCGTACCCCAGTGAGAGTCAGTGTCTGTGGGACCCGTACCCCAGTGAGAGTCAGTGTGTGTGGAACCGTACCCCAGTGAGAGTCAGTGTGTGTGGGACCCGTACCCCAGTGAGAGTCAGTGTGTGTGGAACCCGTACCCCAGTGAGAGTCAGTGTGTGTGGGACCCATTCCCCAGGGAGAGTCAGTGTCTGTGGAACCCGTACCCTAGTGAGAGTCAGTGTGTGTGGGACCCATTCCCAGTGAGAGTCAGTGTCTGTGGAACCCGTACCCCAGTGAGAGTCAGCGTGTGTGGAACCCGTACCCCAGTGAGAGTCAGTGTGTGTGGGACCCATTCCCCAGTGTGAGTCAGTATCTGTGGGACCCGTACCCCAGTGAGAGTCAGTGTGTGTGGGACCCGTACCCCAGTGAGAGTCAGTGTCTGTGGGACCCGTACCCCAGTGAGAGTCCGTGTCTGTGGAACCCGTACCCCAGTGAGGGTCAGTGTGTGTGGAACCCGTACCCCAGTGAGAGTCAGTGTCTGTGGAACCCGTACCCCAGTGAGAGTCAGTGTGTGTGGGACCCGTACCCCAGTGAGATTCAGTGTGTGTGGAACCCGTACCCCAGTGAGATTCAGTGTCCTCGAGAGTGGGGGTGAAGGTGGGGTTGATCAGGAGTCCATTTGTGCCGGTCCTGGTTCAGAGGGAAGCGCGATGAGTGGGCACCCACTCTGCCCTGGGGCCCAGTGTCGCCAGGCTTTCTGGCGAGGCCACACACCTCCTTCAGTTGCAGTGCGGAACGTTGTAGCACTGTAGGTTGGCCTTCACCTGCCTCAGCTCCCCCAGAAGCTCGTCACAGTCGTAAAACGGAAACCCCCAGAAAAAAACCGGAAATTTCTTCTGCACGCCCGTCTCGTTTCTGTAAAACAAATGTCATCAGTGACCTCAGCTAATCGTGGGTCATGACCCCGCACCTGATCCCCGTATAAACCCCTTGTACCCACACTCCGTAAAGCTCCCCCTCCTTCCGAACACCAAAATGCTCTTCCTGTACCCCAAAAACCTCCACCAGTGGCCCTTCCCCCGGTGTCCCACACCGCGGGGCCTCGGCCCTTCTCCCGGTGTCCCGCACCGCGGGGTCTTGGCCCTTCCCCTGCACCGTGGGGCCTCGGCCCTTCCCCTGGTGTCCCTGCACCGTGGGGCCTCGGCCCTTCCCCTGGTGTCCTACACCGTGGGGCCTCGGCATTTCCCTGGTGTCCCTGCACCGTGGGGCCTCGGCCCTTCCCCTGGTGTCCTACACCGTGGGGCCTCGGCATTTCCCTGGTGTCCCTGCACCGTGGGGCCTCGGCCCTTCCCCTGGTGTCCCTGCACCGTGGGGCCTCGGCCCTTCCCCTGGTGTCCTACACCGTGGGGCCTCGGCCCTTCCCCTGGTGTCCCTGCACCGTGGGGCCTCGGCCCTTCCCCTGGTGTCCTACACCGTGGGGCCTCGGCCCTTCCACTGGTGTCCCTGCACCGTGGGGCCTCGGCCCTTCCCCTGGTGTCCCTGCACCGTGGGGCCTCGGCCCTTCCCCTGGTGTCCTACACCGTGGGGCCTCGGCATTTCCCTGGTGTCCCTGCACCGTGGGGCCTCGGCCCTTCCCCTGGTGTCCCTGCACCGTGGGGCCTCGGCCCTTCCCCTGGTGTCCTACACTGTGGGGCCTCGGCATTTCCCTGGTGTCCCTGCACCGTGGGGCCTCGGCATTTCCCTGGTGTCCCTGCACCGTGGGGCCTCGGCCCTTCCCCTGGTGTCCCTGCACCGTGGGGCCTCGGCCCTTCCCCTAGTGTCCCTGCACCGTGGGGCCTCGGCCCTTCCCCTGGTGTCCCTGCACCGTGGGGCCTCGGCCCTTCCCCTGGTGTCCCTGCACCGTGGGGCCTCGGCCCTTCCCCTGGTGTCCCTGCACCGTGGGGCCTCGGCCCTTCCCCTGGTGTCCTACACCGTGGGGCCTCGGCATTTCCCTGGTGTCCCTGCACCGTGGGGCCTCGGCCCTTCCCCTGGTGTCCCTGCACCGTGGGGCCTCGGCCCTTCCCCTGGTGTCCCTGCACCGTGGGGCCTCGGCCCTTCCCCTGGTATCCCGCACCGTGGGGCCTCAGCCCTTCCCCTGGTGTCCCTGCACCGTGGGGCCTCGGCCCTTCCCCTGGTGTCCCTGCACCGTGGGGCCTCGGCATTTCCCTGGTGTCCCTGCACCGTGGGGCCTCAGCCCTTCCCCTAGTGTCCCTGCACCGTGCGGCCTCAGCCCTTCCCCTAGTGTCCCTGCACCGTGGGGCCTCGGTCCTTCCCCTGGTGTCCCTGCACCGTGGGGCCTCGGCCCTTCCCCTGGTGTCCCTGCACCGTGGGGCCTCGGCCCTTCCCCTGGTGTCCTACACCGTGGGGCCTCGGCATTTCCCTGGTGTCCCTGCACCGTGGGGCCTCGGCCCTTCCCCTGGTGTCCCTGCACCGTGGGGCCTCGGCCCTTCCCCTGGTGTCCCTGCACCGTGGGGCCTCGGCCCTTCCCCTGGTATCCCGCACCGTGGGGCCTCGGCCCTTCCCCTGGTGTCCCTGCACCGTGGGGCCTCGGCCCTTCCCCTGGTGTCCCTGCACCGTGGGGCCTCGGCATTTCCCTGGTGTCCCTGCACCGTGGGGCCTCAGCCCTTCCCCTAGTGTCCCTGCACCGTGGGGCCTCAGCCCTTCCCCTAGTGTCCCTGCACCATGGGGCCTCGGCCCTTCCCCTGGTATCCCGCACCGTGGGGCCTCAGCCCTTCCCTTAGTGTCCCTGCACCGTGGGGCCTTGGCAATTCCCTGGTGTTCCTGCGCCGTGGGGCCTCGGCCCTTCCCCTGCACCGTGTGGCCTCGGCCCTTCCCCTAGTGTCCCTGCACCGTGGGGCCTTGGCCCTTCTGCACCGTGGGGCATCGGCCCTTCCCCTGGCGTCCTGCACCGTGGGGCCTCGGCCCTTCCCCTGGTGTCCCTGCACCGTGGGGCCTCGGCCCTTCCCCTGGCGTCCCTGCACCGTGGGGCCTTGGCCCTTCCCCTGGTGTCCCTGCACCGTGGAGCCTCGGCTCTTCCCCTGGTGTCCCTGCACCGTGGGGCCTTGGCCCTTCCCCCGGTGTCCCTGCACCATGGGGCCTCGGCCCTTCCCCTGGTGTCCTGCACCGTGGGGCCTTGGCCCTTCCCCCGGTGTCCCTGCACCGTGGGGCCTTGGCCCTTCCCCTGGTGTCCCTGCACCGTGGGGCCTCGGCCCTTCCCCTGGTGTCCCTGCACCGTGGGGCCTTGGCCCTTCCCCTGGTGTCCTGCACCGTGGGGCCTCGGCCCTTCCCCTGGTGTCCCTGCACCATGGGGCCTCGGCCCTTCCCCTGGTGTCCTGCACCGTGGGGCCTTGGCCCTTCCCCTGGTGTCCCTGCACCGTGGGGCCTTGGCCCTTCCCCTGGTGTCCCTGCACCATGGGGCCTCGGCCCTTCCCCTGGTGTCCTGCACCGTGGGGCCTCGGCCCTTCCCCTGGTGTCCTGCACCGTGGGGCCTTGGCCTTTCCCCTGGTGTCCTGCACCGTGGGTCCTCGGCCCTGGTATTCCGCACTGTGGGGCCTCGGCCCTGGTGTCCTGCACTGTGGGGCCCCACTTTAATCACGGTGTAAGTGGAGCGAGTGAGTGGGTGTTCAGTGGTCGTGTCTCACGGGTAGTCGGGGTATATCGGAACGCAGGATCGAATCCTGCTCCTCCTGCTGTCCCTGCCGCAGGGAGGGTGACACAGACTCCAGGCGTTCCACTCCGTCCAGGTCCCTTTGCCATCTGTCGGTGAACACAAATATTTTAGAGTCATCAATCCTCGTCCCCCCAGTCCCAACTCAATCATTCCACCCACCCCAAGCCAGTCACAGCCTCACCCTCACTGCATGCCCGTGGAGGAAGCGCGTCAATCTGTCTGTCCCTCTCAGCACTGCCCTCCCCAGCACTGGGACATCCCGATAACACACGTCAGTCTGTTACAGACAGGGACGGCCCAGTCCCGACTCCAGTCAGTCCGTTACAGACAGGGACGGCCCAGTCCCGACACACGTCAGTCTGTTACAGACAGGGGCGGCCCAGTCCCGACTCCCGTCAGTCTGTTACAGACAGGGACGGCCCAGTCCCGACACCCGTCAGTCTGTTACAGACAGGGACGGCCCAGTCCCGACTCCAGTCAGTCTGTTACAGACAGGGACGGCCCAGTCCCGACTCCCGTCAGTCTGTTACAGACAGGGACGGCCCAGTCCCGACACACGTCAGTCTGTTACAGACAGGGGCGGCCCAGTCCCGACTCCCGTCAGTCTGTTACAGACAGGGACGGCCCAGTCCCGACTCCTTTCACTATAATAGATGTGACCCAGTCTAGAAACACGAGACATACTTACACCAACAGTCCTCGATGTTGTAGCAGGCCCGCACGTCTATGATGGGGCCTGGGCATGGATGCCCGTCGTGATCCACCCCAACACACCTTCGGGTTCTCCGCTGGCTCCCAACATATCTCCGGCAGGAGATGTTCCAGTCCGATCGCGCGCAATCTGTCCACAAAGACCACTCTGTCCAGGTTCCATCAACTAGACCAGAGGGTAGAGAACATCAATCGACGCAAATCAGCATATCCCAGGGAATGGTCAAGCACACCGCAACCCCCAACACGGCAACCCCAACACCACAACCCCCAACACCGCAACAGCAACACCGCAACCCCCAACACGGCAACCCCAACACCGCAACAGCAACACCGCATCCCCCAACACTGCAACCGCAACACCGCATCCCCAACACCGCAACCCCCAACACTGCAACCCCCAACACCGCAACAGCAACACCGCAACCCCCAACACGGCAACCCCAACACCGCAACAGGAACACCGCAACCCCCAACACTGCAACCACAACACCGCATCCCCAACACCGCAACCCCCAATACTGCAACCCCCAACACTGCAACCCCCAACACCACAACAAGAACACCGCAACCCCCAACACGGCAACCCCAACACCACAACCCCCAACACCGCAACACCGCAACAGCAACACCGCATCCCCCAACACTGCAACCGCAACACCGCATCCCCAACACCGCAACCCTCAACACCGCAACCCCCAACACCGCAACAGCAACATCGCAACCCCCAACACGGCAACCCCAACACCACAACCCCCAACACCGCAACAGCAACACCGCATCCCCCAACACTGCAACCGCAACACCGCATCCCCAACACCGCAACCCCCAACACTGCAACCCCCAACACCGCAACCCCCAACACCGCAACAGGAACACCGCAACCCCAACACCGCAACAAGAACACCGCAACCCCCAACACCGCATCCCCAACACCGCAACAGCAACACTGCATCCCCCAACACCGCAACCCCCAACACCGCAACCCCCAACACCGCAACAAGAACACCGCAACCCCAACACCGCAACAGCAACACCGCAACCCCAACACTGCAACCCCAACACTGCAACCCCAACACCGCAACCCCCAACCCCCAACACTGCAACCCCCAACACCGCAACCCCCAACACCGCAACCGCAACACCGCAACCCCCAACCCCCAACACTGCAACCCCCAACACCGCAACAGGAACACCGCAACCCCAACACCGCAACCCCCAACACCGCATCCCCAACACCGCAACAGCAACACCGCATCCCCCAACACCGCAACCCCCAACACCGCAACAAGATCACTGCAACCCCCAACACCGCAGCAGCAACACCGCAACCCCCATCACTGCAACCCCAACACCGCAACCCCAACACCGCAATCCCCAACACCGCATCCCCCAACACCGCATCCCCCAACACCGCAACCCCCAACACTGCAACCCCCAACACCGCAACAGCAACACCGCAACCCCCAACACCGCAACCCCCAACACCGCAACAGGAACACCGCAACCCCAACACCGCAACAAGAACACCGCAACCCCCAACACCGCATCCCCCAACACCGCATCCCCCAACACCGCAACCCCCAACACCGCAACCCCCAACACCGCAACAGCAACACCGCAACCCCCAACACCGCATCCCCCAACACCGCAACAGCTACACCGCAACCCCAACACCGCAACCCCCAACACCGCAACCCCGCAACCAACACTGCAACCCCCAACACCGCATCCCCCAACACTGCAACCCCCAACACCGCAACCGCAACACCGCAACCAACTCCCAACACCGCAACTCCCAACACCGCAACCCCCAACACCGCAACCAACACCGCAACCCCCAACACCACAACCCCCGCACCGCAACCCCGAACACCGCAACCCCAGCACCGCAACTCCCAACACCGCAACCAACCCCCGCACCGCAACCCCCAACACCGCAACCCCCAACACTGCAACCAACCCCCGCACCGCAACCCCCAACACCGCAACCCCCAGTTCTGGGTGAGGAGATACAGCCAAGGCGAACACAGAGCTCTACTGAGACACCTGACCCTCATCGCACAAGAGGAGATCCTCATTGACCTTTCACCCTCTGGGGCCTGGGGTCAGATGCGGCCACAGATAGACGGGGGGGTGGGGGGGGGAGGTTGAGGGGCTCCTCTCCCTGATGGGGGATGGGCAGTGAGTCAGGCAGTGACCTTTCACCCCTCGAGTGCCAGGATCCAGGGCTCCTCTCTCTCTCTCTCTTTCTGTGTCTCACTATCTTTCTGTCTCTCGCTCTCTCTCTGTCTCTGTCTCCCTCTCTCTCTCTCTGTGTCTCTCTCTCGCTCTGTCTCTCTCTCTCTCGCTCTATCTCTCTCTCTCGCTCTCTCGCTGTCTCTCTCTCTCTCTCGCTGTCTCTCTCTCTCTCTTTCTGTCTCTCTCTGTCTCTCTCTCTCTGTCTCTCTCTCTCTGTCTCTCTCTCTCTGTCTCTCTCTCTGTCTCTGTCTCTCTCTCTGTCTCTCTCTCTGTCTCTGTCTCTCTGTCTCTCTCTCTGTCTCTCTCTCTCTCTCTGTCTCTCTCACTCTCTCTCTGTCTCATTCTCTCTGTCTCTCTCTCTCTCCCTCTCTCTCCTTCTCTCTCTCTGTTTGTCTCTGTCTCTCTCTCTTTGTCTCTGTCTCTCTCTCTCCCTCTCTCTCTCCCCCTCTCTCTCTCTCTCTCTCTCTGTCTCTCTCTCTCTTTGTCTCTCTCTCTCTCTCTCTCTGTGTTTCTCTCTCTCTCTTTCTGTCTCTCTGTCTCTCCCTCTCTCTCTGTCTCTCTCTGTCTTTCTCTCTCTCTCTCTCTCTTTGTCTCTGTGTCTCTGTCTCGCTCTCTGTCTCTTTCTGTCTTTGTCTCTCTCTCTCTCTCTCTGTCTCTCTCTGTCTCTCTCTCTCTTTGTCTCTCTCTCTCTCTCTCTCTGTGTTTCTCTCTCTCTTTCTGTCTCTCTGTCTCCCTCTCTCTCTGTCTCTCTCTGTCTTTCTCACTCAGTTCAGTTCAGTTCAGTTCAAATGCTTTATTGGCATGAAAGTTTACAGAGAACCATATTGCCAAAGCTTACATAGCAAAAAGGTACAGTTTTCCAACATTCTGTAGGTGTCAATCGATTTGACATTTGTTGGGTATATACAATATTACTTTTAAACAATATTAATTTTAAACAGTCTTTCTACTTCATTTGGTACGTTCAATATTAATTTTAAACAGTCTCACTCTCTCTCTCTCTTTGTCTCTGTGTCTCTGTCTCGCTCTCTGTCTCTTTCTGTCTTTGTCTCTCTCTCTCTCTCTGTCTCTCTCTCTCCCTGTCTCTCTCTCTCTGTCTCTGACCGAGAGACACAGGTGTTGCTGATGGACCCCCAACCCCACCCTGGAATCCGAGCTGCCTCCCACCTCATCCCCTTGTTACCCCCAGAGGGAGGGACATCCTTACCTGGGCAGGGAATCTTGGTGTTGCAGGGAACCTCATCGATCGCACTTCCAAAGCAGGGAGCACCACCATATTTTGGGGTCGGACGGTCGCATTTCCTTCCTTGATGGATCTTTCCAACACCGCAGGACGTAGAACACGGTGATAGTGCAGACCAGGCTCCCCAGTTCCCTGCAACTGAACAGAGAGAGAGAGAATGTGACAGAGAGAGTGACAGAGAGAGAGAGACACAGACACAGAGAGAGAGAGAGAGACAGAGAGAGACAGAGACAGAGAGACAGAGAGAGAGACACAGAGAGACACAGAGAGAGAGACAGAGAGAGAGACAGAGAGACACAGAGAGAGAGAGACAGAGAGACAGAGACAGAGAGAGAGACAGAGAGCACGGAGCCTGAAGCCGGAGAAAGGCCTGAGGAACCGGGCCGAGCGAGGCACCGGAGAGAAGGAGAGCGAGCAGCAACAGGAGTAGACCCAAACCGGGAGGAGCGGCCCGAGCCAGTCAAAGAGGCGAGTGGAGAGGTAGGGGTGCCGGATCGGGTCGGGCCTGGAGAGCGAGCAAGCCCGAGGCCTGAAACCCGAGAAACTCCGGGGTCGGAGAAACTCGGACAAACACCGGGCCGGGACAGCACAGCCGAGCCGAGAGGCTGGGGCCAGGGCAGAAGCCCGGAGAGAGCGTTGGGAGCTGAGAGCTGAGAGCGCGAAATTTGAATGAAGGGAAACGGCTGAAAGGAGAAAAGGAGCAAAGAGAGGTAACTGCACCTAGAGAGAGAGAGACGGAGCGAGAGAGCGTGAGAGAGAGAGAGGAGAGGAAACACCAGCTGGAGAGAAAAAGCCGGAGAAATAAGTTTTACCTAACTCTACCTAAGTTTCATTTTAGTTAAAGTTAGTTCGGAAAAAGTTTAATTTTATTTAAATTTAGCTCGGAAAAAAAAAAAAAAACCTGAAAAAAGAACAACAAACCCGCGAGGAAAAGGAATAGAAACCCGAGAGAAACGATAAACTACCCGAACCAAGAGCCTGTGAGAAAAAGAGAAAGATAAACCTTTAAGAGCAGCTATATCAAAGATGAACCCCTGAAAAACTCCCAATTTTGGACCTAAAAGTGGGCTAAGGTGGAACACGACACAAAAAAGAGAAAAAAAAAAGTTATCTATCTGAGACAAAAAACAAACGACTACAATGAGCAGGGAAATGATATATCCTGAGCAATGCACAAAAAATAAAGCAAAGGAAAAATACAAGTACACAACACTAAAAAATAACCCAGAAATCCTCTACGTTGACTATACCACACACAAAGGGACTAAGCTGAAGAACAACCTCATATTCTACACCGAATACGTCACCTCCTGGAAGGAGACTTTACAAAAACACTACACATACGTCTCCAGTGAAGGTATTGGCAGTGGAGGCAGACTGAAAATATGTAAGGATGGAAACCTAGATAAAGATGACCCCCTGCTAACCATAAGCTACTACAACAAAAATAGAAAGATCATGATACAGGGGAATGTGGAAAATCTGGACACCTTCGAAAAGGAATTCCCCCAGTTGAAAACTAAGGCAGACACAAAGAGGACCAATGGACAGGAAGCAAAAGAGAGTCGAACAGAGGATGATGAGAGCCAAGTGGAGGAAGAAGAAGAGAGACCAGCAGAGGAAAACACCTCCCTGTACATCTCCACCCCCCCCACACCTCTCAACGAAAACAAAATGATGAAAGAGAATCTGGCCAAACTAGAACTTGATTTCAACGAATACAGAGAAACACTGGCCAAGAATTTGAAGGAGGAATTCAAACAGCTAAAAACGGAATACGAGTCCACCATCCACAAGATGAGAAAGACCATAGAGGAGCAAAGAAATGAGATCAAAGAACTCCGTACTCAACAAAACAAAACGAAGGAGACCGTAGAAAGGCTCAGCAGGCAACACAAACCTCTTAAGGTCCAAAAACCTGAGGACACAAAAACAACACACACAAAGACACAGAACCCGCCGGATGCCACCCCACACGAAGACACACCGAAAGCCACAAACCCCGCTCCAACCAGCCCTCAGTCGAGTCATGCCCAGACTACTGCTACCCAGTCCTCACACACAGGAACACAAAAACCGACAGATACCCCCCCAAACGATGACACACCGAAAGCCCCAAACCCCGCTCCTGCCACACAACATATCCCAGAAACCCAGCCAACAACCAGCCACCAGGCGAGCCCTACCCAGACTACTGTTACCCAGTCTGAAAAACCAGCCCCTCAGGCGGTCCTGCTGACCGACTCCAACGGAAAGTTTCTGGACCCCCAGAGGCTGTTCCCAGACCATCAAGTCCTGAAAAAATGGTGCAGCAACACAGGCCAAGCAATGAAGATCCTGAACAAAGAATCCCTTGGAAGCCCCAAATGGATTGTGATCCACACAGGCACGAACGACCTACGCACCCTACAGGAAGGCACGGCTTGGGCGGTGAGCAGGATGGCAGAAAAGGCCAGCAGGGAATTCCCCGAGGCGCGGATCGTGATCTCCACACTACTGCCCAGAAAGGACACCCCAGCCTATATAATCCACAACACCAACAGGGAGATCGACACGAGATGTTCTGTCCTCCCCAACGTCTCCCTGGCCCATCATCCAAACATCAACACAAGGGACCTCTATGACGAAATACATCTACTCAAACAGCGGATGTGGGTCTTCGCAAGAAACCTCATAAACACTGCCAAAAGACGCAGCCCTCCCACCCCCTCTACCATTGGGAGCCCAAACAGGACCACCAATGTCCCCCACCCCCCTTTACAAAACCAACAACAGAACCGTGCTTTTATACCTGACCCAAGACCCCCCTCTAGACCACAGACTGTAGACCAAGAACTGAGAAAGATCATGACGATGCTGAACAGCCTGATAGAAAGCCGGAGAAATTATTAATATTGTTATTTATCATTATCATTATTGTTATCTTATCAGTATTATTACTATTATTAGATAGATATATGTGCATGCCTCATGAAATTTATACTAAATCATCATTTAGCATTATAGAAAATAGTGTTTCCACACTCATCCCACAAAATAGGTCCATTTTATTTCGTTTTATTGAACTATATAAATGCGTTCTTTCCACATAAGCTGCTGGAATATCCAGGGCCTCCGCTCCTCAACTTTTGGGATGAAGAGTACAGACCCTGAATTCCTAAAAGCTATAAAAGACATTGATATAATTGTGTTAACAGAAACATGGTGCCAAAAGGACATGCCGACCCACTGTCCTCCAATGTACCATGAAATCATTGTGCCCTCAGTAAAGAACACTAAAACACGCAAGGGCAGAACCTCCGGGGGAATATTGGTGTGGTATAAGGGAGAACTGGACAAACACATCTCACCGGTAAAACAGGGGAAATCACACGTATGGCTAAAACTAGATAAAAATATAGGAATAGCAAAAAAAGATGTTTACTTATGTGCGATCTATATACCGCCAATAGATTCGCCATATTTCGAAGAGGAGTTATTTGATACTCTCCACATGGAAATCAGCCATTTCCAGGCCCAAGGAAAGGTGATAATATGTGGGGACCTAAATGCAAGGACCGGTTGTGAACCTGACTTCATAGACCCACAGGGAAACAACCATGTGTTTGGCCAGACCCCTTTAGATGTCACACCAGCCATCGCAAATCGGAACAACCTTGATCGTGAAATAAATAAAAGCGGTAGGGAGGTAGTGCAACTCTGCCGAGCCTTAGGCCTGTACATAGTTAATGGTAGGTTCAGAGGGGACTCCCAAGGGAGACTCACATACTCCTCAACTCTTGGGTCTAGTGTGGTGGACTATACAATCACTGACCTGGACCCCTGCGATATCAACGCATTCACTGTCAGGCAGCAATCCCCCCTCTCAGACCATAACCAAATAAATGTGTACCTTAAACTTTCTGCCCAAACTACAGACACAAAAAAGGAACACAGTAAGCTACATAAAATAAACCAGACATACAGATGGGCCCCAGACAGTGGAGATAAATTCATCACA
>NW_028225185.1:25012864-25067864 GCF_052327205.1 Somniosus microcephalus | reverse complement strand
ATGGGGCCTCGGCCCTTCCCCTGGTGTCCTGCATCATGGGGCCTCAGCCCTTCCCCTGGTGTCCTGCACCGTGGGGCCTCGGCCCTTCCCCTGGTGTCCTGCACCGTGGGGCCTCGGCCCTTCCCCTGGTGTACTGCACCCTGGGGCCTCGGCCCTTCCCCTGGTGTCCTGCACCGTGGGACCTCGGCCCTTCCCCTGGTGTCCTGCACCGTGGGGCTCTCGGCCCTTCCCCTGGTGTCCCTGCACCGTGGGGCCTCGGCCCTTCCCCTGGTGTCCCTGCACCGTGGGGCCTCGGCCCTTCCCCTGGTGCCCCTGCACCCTCGGGCCTCGGCCCTTCCCCTGGTGTCCCAGCACCGTGGGGCCTCGGCCCTTCCCCTGGTGTCCCTGCACCGTGAGGCCTCGGTCCTTCCCCTGGTGTCCTGCGCCATGGGGCCTCGGTCCTTCCCCTGGTGTCCTGCGCCGTGGGGCCTCGGCCCTTCCCCTGGTGTCCTGCACCGTGGGGCCTCGGCCCTTCCCCTGGTGTCCTGCACCGTGGGGCCTCGGCCCTTCCCCTGGTGTCCCTGCACCGTGAGGCCTCGGTCCTTCCCCTGGTGTCCTGCACCGTGAGGCCTCGGTCCTTCCCCTGGTGTCCCTGCACCGTGGGGCCTCGGCCCTTCCCCTGGTGTCCCTGCACCGTGAGGCCTCGGTCCTTCCCCTGGTGTACTGCACCCTGGGGCCTCGGCCCTTCCCCTGGTGTCCCTGCACCGTGAGGCCTCGGTCCTTCCCCTGGTGTCCCTGCACCGTGGGGCCTCGGCCCTTCCCCTGGTGTCCCTGCACCCTGGGGCCTCGGTCCTTCCCCTGGTGTCCTGCGCCGTGGGGCCTCGGCCCTTCCCCTGGTGTCCCTGCACCCTGGGGCCTCGGTCCTTCCCCTGGTGTCCTGCGCCGTGGGGCCTCGGTCCTTCCCCTGGTGTCCTGCACCGTGGGGCCTCGGCCCTTCCCCTGGTGTACTGCACCCTGGGGCCTCAGCCCTTCCCCTGGTGTCCCTGCACCGTGGGGCCTCGGCCCTTCCCCTGGTGTACTGCACCCTGGGGCCTCGGCCCTTCCCCTGGTGTGCTGCACCGTGGGGCCTCGGCCCTTCCCCTGGTGTACTGCACCCTGGGGCCTCAGCCCTTCCCCTGGTGTCCCTGCACCGTGGGGCCTCGGCCCTTCCCCTGGTGTGCTGCACCCTGGGGCCTCGGCCCTTCCCCTGGTGTGCTGCACCGTGGGGCCTCGGCCCTTCCCCTGGTGTACTGCACCCTGGGGCCTCGGCCCTTCCCCTGGTGTCCTGCACCGTGGGGCCTCGGCCCTTCCCCTGGTGTACTGCACCCTGGGGCCTCGGCCCTTCCCCTGGTGTCCTGCACCGTGGGGCCTCGGCCCTTCCCCTGGTGTCCTGCACCCTGGGGCCTCGGCCCTTCCCCTGGTGTCCTGCACCCTGGGGCCTCGGCCCTTCCCCTGGTGTCCCAGCACCGTGGGGCCTCGGCCCTTCCCCTGGTGTGCTGCACCCTGGGGCCTCGGTCCTTCCCCTGGTGTGCTGCACCCTGGGGCCTCAGCCCATAAGCCAGGGTTGCTCACTGATAGTGAGAGTGACTGGTACTCACCAGGACAGAAGGGCAAGTGTTCACACTGACTGGTTCCCGTATTGTCTCCGGGACACGGTCTGCCCGGCGGAAAGTTAGAAGGTGCTGGGTTGCTGCAAACACGAGTTCGCCTTCGGATTGGAATGAATTCAGATCCTTCCTGTTGGCAAGAACGTCCACAGGCCGCCCAAGGCCCCCAGGGAGACCAGGATCCATGAGCTGAAAAATACAATGAAGCACATTCGAGCAACTCAGAAATTGGCCAACATCACAATCTACACGTGATCGCCAAGTACAGGCAGGGCCTAACATCTGTACAAATCACAGACAGTGCCCAACATCTGTACAAATCACAGACAGTGCCCAACATCTGTACAAATCACAGGCAGTGCCCGACATCTGTACAAATCACAGGCAGTGCCCGACATCTGTACAAATCACAGGCAGTGCCCAACATCTGTACAAATCACAGGCAGTGCCCAACATCTGTACAAATCACAGACAGTGCCCAACATCTGTACAAATCACAGGCAGTGCCCGACATCTGTACAAATACACACAGTGCCCGACATCTGTACAAATCACAGGCAGTGCCCGACATCTGTACAAATACACACAGTGCCCGACATCTGTACAAATCACAGGCAGTGCCCAACATCTGTACAAATACACACAGTGCCCAACATCTGTACAAACACACAGTGCCCAACATCTGTACAAGCACACACAGTGCCCAACATCTGTACAAACACACAGTGCCCAACATCTGTACAAATCACACAGTGCCCAACATCTGTATAAACACACAGTGCCCAACATCTGTACAAACACAGTGCCCAACATCTGTACAAACACACACAGTGCCCGACATCTGTACAAACACACACAGTGCCCGACATCTGTACAAACACACAATGCCCAACATCTGTACAAACACACACAGTGCCCGACATCTCTACAAACACAAAGTGCCCAACATCTGTATAAACACACACAGTGCCCAACATCTGTACAAACACACAGTGCCCAACATCAGTACAAGCACACAGCGCCCAACATCTGTACAAATATCAGGCAGTGCCCAACATCTGTACAAATCACAGGCAGTGCCCAACATCTGTACAAACATACAGTGCCCAAAACCTGTACAAATCACAGGCAGTGCCCAACATCTGTACAAACACACAGTGTCCAACATCTGTACAAACACACAGTGCCCAACATCTGTACAAACACACAGTGCCCAACATCTGTACAAACACACACAGTGCCCAACATCTGTACAAATCACAGTGCCCAACATCTATACAAACACACAGTGTCCAACATCTGTACAAATCACACAGTGCCCAACATCTGTACAAACACACAGTGCCCAACATCTGTACAAACACACAGTGCCCAAAATCTGTACAAATCACAGCAGTGCCCAACATCTGTACAAACACACAGTGCCCAACATCTGTACAAACACAGTGCCCAAAATCTGTACAAACACACACAGTGCCCAACATCTGTACAAACACAGTGTCCAACATCTGTACAAACACACAGTGTCCAACATCTGTACAAATAACACAGTGTCCAACATCTGTACAAACACACAGTGTCCAACATCTGTACAAATCACACACAGTGCCCAACATCTGTACAAACACAAAGTGCCCAACATCTGTACAAACACAAAGTGCCCAACATCTGTACAAACACATAGTGCCCAAAATCTGTACAAACACACAGTGCCCAACATCTGTACAAACACACAGTGCCCAGCATCTGTACAAACACACAGTGCCCAACATCTGTACAAACACACACAGTGCCCAACATCTGTACAAATACACAGTGCCCAACATCTGTACAAACACACACAGTGCCCAACATCTGTACAAACACACACAGTGCCCAACATCTGTACAAACACACACAGTGCCCAACATCTGTACAAACACACACAGTGTCCAACGTCTGACAAACACACAGTGCCCAACATCTGTACAAACACACACAGTGCCCAACATCTGTACAACACAGTGCCCAACATCTGTACAAACACAGAGTGCCCAACATCTGTACAAATACACACAGTGCCCAACATCTGTACAAACACGCAGTGCCCAACATCTGTACAAACATACAGTGCCCAACATCAGTACAAACACACACAGTGCCCAACATTTGTACAAACACATAGTGCCCAACATCTGTACAAACACAGTGCCCAACATCTGTACAAATACACACAGCGCCCAACATCTGTACAAACACACAGTGCCCAACATCTGTACAAATACACAGTGCCCAACATCTGTGCAAACACACACAGTGCCCAACATCTGTACAAACACACAGTGCCCAACATCTGTACAAACACACAGGGCCCAACATCTGTACAAATACACACAGTGCCCAACATCTGTACAAACACACAGGCCTAGAAATTCACTTGGGTGCAGGCAGCTCGCTCGCGCCCAAAAGTTAGCGCTGGGCGGGGAGGCATTAGCGCACGCCGTATATTCGTCTTCTGCACCCCAATTCGGAAGCGGGCGCTATACCAGGGTGTGCCCGCCTCCGTTTGGGGCGCTGCAACTGAATATCGGCGCGCTAGTTGCCGCAGCGCCACCCAATGCGGTGTGGCAGGCTGCGGTACTGCAGGCCTCCTCCTTCTCTTAAGGGGGAGGTGCCTGCAACGGCCGGAGCCCCGATCGCGAGTGCCGGCAAAAGAGCCCGGCACAACGGAGAAGTGCCGGGCTCCACGGAAACCAGCCGGCAATGCCGCGGGGTGGGGGGGTGGAGGAGGCCGGGGAAGGAGGTGCGGCCAGGCGGCCGCCGAAAAAGCGGCCGGCCACACCTTCTGCTTTAAAGCGCCCCACTATGGCAGCAGGACGGCCCCGTTTTCTGTTCGCTGTTTGCGCCCGCTTCGGAGGAGGCGGGCGCAAATAAAGATGGGGATCGGCGCGGTTTCGGGGCGTTACGGGCCCCCGCGCACACCGATGACGTCATCGGTCCCGGCGCAGCGCTAACGGCTACCGCCGCCAATACCGCTGCACTCAATTTCCGCGCTACCACCCCGCCGGCGCAAAAGACCTCTTTAGGTGCTAAGTGGTCGCAAGGCCCACTGAATTTCTAGGCCACAGTGTCCAACATCTGTACAAATCACACACAGTGCCCAACATCTGTACAAACACACAGTGCCCAACATCTGTACAAACACACAGTGCCCAAAATCTGTACAAATACACAGTGCCCAACATCTGTACAAAAACACACACAGTGCCCAACATCTGTACAAACACACACAGTGCCCAACATCTGTACAAACACACAGTGTCCAACATCTGTACAAATCACACACCGTGCCCAACATCTGTACAAACACACAGTGTCCAACATCTGTACAAATCACACACAGTGCCCAACATCTGTACAAACAGTGTCCAACATCTGTACAAACATACACAGTGCCCAACATCTGTACAAACACAAAGTGCCCAACATCTGTTCAAACACACACAGCGCCCAACATCTGTACAAACACACAGTGCCCAACATCTGTACAAACACATAGTGCCCAAAATCTGTACAAACACACAGTGCCCAACATCTGTACAAATACACACAGTGCCCAACATCTGTACAAACACACACAGTGCCCAACATCTGTACAAATACACACAGTGCCCAACATCTGTACAAATACACAGTGCCCAACATCTGTACAAACACACAGTGCCCAACATCTGTACAAACACACACAGTGCCCAACATCTGTACAAACACACAGTGCCCAACATCTGTACAAACACAAAGTGCCCAACATCTGTACAAACACATAGTGCCCAAAATCTGTACAAACACACCGTGCCCAACATCTGTACAAACACACAGTGCCCAGCATCTGTACAAACACACAGTGCCGAACATCTCTACAAACACACACAGTGTCCAACGTCTGTACAAACACACAGTGCCCAACATCTGTACAAACACACACAGTGCCCAACATTTGTACAAACACATAGTGCCCAACATCTGTACATACACAGTGCCCAACATCTGTACAAACATACAGTGCCCAACATCAGTACAAACACACACAGTGCCCAACATTTGTACAAACACATAGTGCCCAACATCTGTACAAACACAGTGCCCAACATCTGTACAAATACACACAGCGCCCAACATCTGTACAAACACACAGTGCCCAACATCTGTACAAATACACAGTGCCCAACATCTGTGCAAACACACACAGTGCCCAACATCTGTACAAACACACAGTGCCCAACATCTGTACAAACACACAGGGCCCAACATCTGTACAAACACACACAGTGCCCAACATCTGTACAAACACACAGTGCCCAACATCTGTACAAACACACAGTGCCCAACATCTGTACAAATACACACAGTGCCCAACATCTGTACAGACACACAGCGCCCAACATTTGTACAAACACACAGGGCCCAACATCTGTACAAACACACAGTGCCCAACATCTGTACAAAGACACACAGTGCCCAACTTCTGTACAAATACACACAGTGCCCAACATCTGTACAAACAAACACAGTGCCCAACATCTGTACAAACACACAGTGCCCAACATCTGTACAAACACACACAGTGCCCAACATCTGTACAAACACACACAGTGCCCAACATCTGTACAAACATACACAGTGCCCAACATCGATACAAACACACACAGGACCCAACATCTGTACAAACACAGTGTCCAACATCTGTACAAATACACAGTGTCCAACATCTGTACAAACACATAGTGCCCAACATCTGTACAATCACACACAGTGTCCAACATCTGTACAAATACACAATGTCCAACATCTGTACAAACACACAGTGCCCACCATCTGTACAAATACACAGTGTCCAACATCTGTACAAATACACAGGCCTAGAAATTGGGTATAGCCCCGCCAGCACGTTTGCGGCGAAAATTTTGCGCCCGCCGCGGAGCCAGTTGTGCCCGCCCCATATTCACTTTCAGCACCCCAAAGCGGAACCGGGCGCTGGTACAGGGTGTGTCCGCCCCGCTTGGGGCGCTGAAAGTGAATTTCAGCGCTCCCGGTCCCGCTGCGCCACCCGATGTGGTGCGGCAGGCTGCTGTACTGCAGGCCTCCCCCTTCTCTTAAGGGGGAGGTGCCTGCAACGGCCGGAGCCCCGATTGCAAGTGCTGGCAAAAGAGCCCGGCACAACGGAGAAGTGCCGGGCTCCACGGAAACCAGCCGGCAATGCCGCGGGGGGGGGAGTGGAGGAGGCCGGGGAAGGAGGTGCGGGCAGGCGGCCGCCGAAAAAGCGGCCGGCCGCACCTCCACCTTAACTTGCGCCGCTAAGGCTGCAGTAAGGACCCGGTCTCCCGATGTTGTTAGCGCCCGCCACGGAAGAGGCGGCCGCTACTGAAGATGGGGATCGGCGTGGTTTCGGGCGGTACCGGGGCACTGCGCACACCGATGACGTCATCGGTGCCGGCGCAGCGCTACCGGCTAACGCCGATGTTAGGGCCCACCTAATTTCGGGCGCGACGCAATTTCCGGCGCAACCCACTCTTTCGCCCCTAATTGGGCGCAAACGCAACTGAATTTCTAGGCCACAGTGTCCAACATCTGTACAAACACACAGTGTCCAACATCTGTACAACAGTGTCCAACATCTGTACAAATACAGTGTCCAACATCTGTACAAACACACAGTGTCCAACATCTGTACAAACACACAGTGTCCAACATCTGTACAAACACACAGTGCCCAACATCTGTACAAACACACAGTGCCCAACATCTGGACAAACACACACAGTGCCCAACATCTGTACAAACACACAGTGCCCAACATCTGTACAAACACACACAGTGCCCAACATCTGTTCAAACACACAGTGCCCAACATCTGTACAATCACACACAGTGCCCAACATCTGTACAAACACACAGTGCCCAACATCTGTACAAACACACACAGCGCCCAACATCTGTACAAACACACACAGTGCCCAACATCTGTGCAAACACACAGTGCCCAACATCTGTACAAATACACAGTGCCCAACATCTGTACAAACACACACAGTGCCCAACATCTGTACAAATACACACAGTGCCCAACATCTGTACAAACACACCGATTGTATGAAGCACAGAAACCGTTTAATAACAGGACTCATATCGGAATCACACACACTATGGCACAATGGCTAATATCCATACACAGAGAGAGAGAGAAAGAGAGAGAGACACAGAGAGACACAGAGAGAGACAGAGAGAGAGAGAGAGAGAGGGGGAGAGAGACAGAGAGAGAGACAGAGAGAGAGAGACAGAGAGAGAGACAGAGAGACAGAGAGAGAGACAGAGAGAGAGAGACAGAGAGAGAGAGAGACAGAGAGACAGAGAGAGAGACAGAGAGAGAGAGAGAGAGACAGAGAGAGAGACAGAGAGACAGAGAGAGAGACAGAGAGAGAGAGACAGAGAGAGAGAGAGACAGAGAGACAGAGAGAGAGACAGAGAGAGAGAGACAGAGAGAGACAGAGAGAGAGACAAAGAGAGAGACAGAGAGAGAGAGAGAGAGACACAGGGAGGCAGAGAATGAGACAGAGAGACAGAGAGAGAGACAGAGAGAGAGAGAGAGACAGAGAGAGGGAGAGAGACAGAGAGAGAGACAGAGAGAGAGAGACAGAGAGAGAGACAGAGAGAGAGACAGAGAGAGAGAGAGAGAGAGAGAGACAAAGAGAAAGACAGAGAGAGAGAGAGAGAGAGAGACAGAGAGAGAGGCAGAGAGAGAGACAAAGAGAGAGACAGACAGAGAGAGAGAGAGAAAGAGAGAGAGAGACAGAGAGAGAGAGAGAGAAACAGAAATGCATTTCCTCCTAAAATGCGAAAAATTCAACACATCAAGAAACATATTATTCAACAAGCTAAGCCAAACAACCCCAGATTTCAAGGAATTGGATGATCTGTCAAAATTGAGATTAGTCCGAGGAGAAGGAGACAGACCATACCTTGGGGCTAAATATGTAACAACATGTCACAACCTGAGGACTGTTTAAAAGTAAGACTGTTTAAAATTAATATTGAACGTACCAAATGAAGTAGAAAGACTGTTTAAAATTAATATTGTTTAAAAGTAATATTGTATATACCCAACAAATGTCAAATCGATTGACACCTACAGAATGTTGGAAAACTGTACCTTTTTGCTATGTAAGCTTTGGCAATATGGTTCTCTGTAAACTTTCATGCCAATAAAGCATTTGAACTGAACTGAACTGAGAGAGAGAGAGAGACAGAGAGAGACAGAGAGAGAGAGAGAGAGAGAGAGAGAGAGAGACAGGGAGGCAGAGAATGAGACAGAGTGAGAGACAGAGAGAGAGCAAGAGATGGAGATCCACACTCACTGGGACAGATCTGTTGGGTATCACAGTATCTGAGTTCGAGACGGGTCCCAGGACATTCACCCCCGCAGGATGGGGGAGGCCGTGAGCAGCTGCGATGTCTCTCCTGCTGTCCTGTGGCACACGTGACCGAACAGGAACTCCAGGGAGTCCACGCACTCCAACCACCGTTAACTAGGGCACAAAAGATAATATCGATCAATCACCCCAAAATACAGTCCCGATCGATCTGTCATGCCGAGTTCTGGTGATTGCTTACCAACCAATGCCCTTTGTACCATGACCACCACCTCCGTCCCCTCCGCCCGCACCCCATACCGTGAGTCTGCCACTACCGTGAGCCCCCTGTACCGTGAGCCGCTGTACCGTGAGCCCCCTGTACCGTGAGCCCCCTGTACAGTGAGCCCCCTGTAAAGTGAGCCCCCTGTACAGTGAGCCCCCTGTACCGTGAGCCCCCTGTACAGTGAGCCCCCTGTACCGTGAGCCCCCTGTACCGTGAGCCCCCTGTACCGTGAGCCCCCTGTACAGTGAGCCCCCTGTACAGTGAGCCCCCTGTACCGTGAGCCCCCTGTACCGTGAGCCCCCTGTACCGTGAGCCCCCTGTACCGTGAGCCCCTGTACCATGAGCCCCCTGTACCGTGAGCCCCCCCTGTACCGTGAGCCCCCTGTACCGTGAGCCCCCTGTACCGTGAGCCCCCTGTACCGTGAGCCCCCTGTACCGTGAGCCCCCCCTGTACCGTGAGCCCCCCCTGTACCGTGAGCCCCCCCTGTACCGTGAGACCCCCTGTACCGTGAACCCCCTTGTACCGTGAGCCCCCCCTGTACCGTGAGCCCCCTTGTACCGTGAGCCCCCGTACCGTGTGCCCCCGTACCGTGGGCCCCCGTACCGTGAGCCCCCCTGTACCGTGAGCCCCCTGTACCGTGAGCCCCCCGTACCGTGAGCCCCCCGTACCGTGAGCCCCCCGTACCGTGAGCCCCCCGTACCGTGTGCCCCCCGTACCGTGAGCCCCCCGTACCGTGAGCCCCCCGTACCGTGAGCCCCCCGTACCGTGAGCCCCCCCTGTACCGTGAGCCCCCTTGTACCGTGAGCCCCCTGTACCGTGAGCCCCCTGTACCGTGAGGCCCCCGTACCGTGAGCCCGCCATACCGTGAGCCCCCGTACCGTGAGCCCCCCGTACCGTGAGCCCCCCGTACCGTGAGCCCCCTGTACCGTGAGCCCCCCATACCGTGCCCGCTGCCCGCAGTACCGTGGCCCCCCATAACTGTACCATGAGCGCCCCCGTATCCTCGGCTAATCACTCAGCGTCTCCCGCGTCACTCACCTGCACAGCATTCCTGCTCCGTGCAGGGACGCGTCTGCAGCGTCTCATCGCCGCGGCACTTCCCCTTCCCATAGCAGAGTCGCCACCGCTGCTGCACGCCCTCGTGGCAAGACACCGTGCACGCTGACCACTCTGACCAATCCGACCACACTGCTGTCCGCCTAGTAACGGTAACCAAAGGAAGTGGTAAAAACACTGCACACCACCCAAACACTCACTGTGCATTCACGCCCTCGTCAGACAATCCAAGCCATTGTTCCAAGTTTAATGCTGCTGGGAATTCTGCAATCACACTGCCTGAAAATCCTCCGCAATCAAATCGAACCCTGGGACAATCAACAGTTCCCAGGGAGGAATCTCACTGTCCCATCAAACATTCCCAGAGCAGGTACAGCACGGGTTAGATACAGAGTAAAGCTCCCTCTACAGTGTCCCATCAAACACTCCCAGAGCAGGTACAGCACGGGTTAGATACAGAGTAAAGCTCCCTCTACACTGTCCCATCAAACACTCCCAGGGCAGGTACAGCACGGGTTAGATACAGAGTAAAGCTCCCTCTGCACTGTCCCCATCAAACACTCCCAGGGCAGGTACAGCACGGGTTAGATACAGAGTAAAGCTCCCTCTACATTGTCCCATCAAACACTCCCAGGGCAGGTACAGCACGGGGTTAGATACAGAGTAAAGCTCCCTCTACACTGTCCCATCAAACACTCCCAGGGCAGGTACAGCACGGGTTAGATACAGAGTAAAGCTCCCTTTACACTGTCCCCATCAAACACTCCCAGGGCAGGTACAGCACGGGTTAGATACAGAGTAAAGCTCCCTCTATACTGTCCCCATCAAACACTCCCAGGGCAGGTACAGCACGGGGTAGATACAAAGTAAAGCTCCCTCGACACTGTCCCCATCAAACACTCCCAGGGCAGGTACAGCACGGATTAGATACAGAGTAAAGCTCGCTCTACACTCTCCCAAACGCTCCCAGGGCAGGTACAGCACGGGTAAGATACAGAGTAAAGCTCCCTCTACACTGTCCCATCAAACACTCCCAGGGCAGGTACAGCACGGCTTAGATACAGAGTAAAGCTCCCTCTACACTGTCCCCATCAAACACTCCCAGGGCAGGTACAGCATGGGTTAGATACAGAGTAAAGCTCCCTCTACACTGTCCCCATCAAACACTCCCAGAGCAGGTGCAGCACGGGTTAGATACAGAGTAAATCTCCCTCTACACTGTCCCATCAAACACTCCCAGGGCAGGTACAGCACGGGTTAGATACAGAGTAAAGCTCCCTCTACACTGTCCCATCAAACACTCCCAGGGCAGGTACAGCACGGGTTAGATACAGAGTAAAGCTCCCTCTGCACTGTCCCATCAAACACTCCCAGGGCAGGTACAGCACGGGTTAGATACAGAGTAAAGCTCCCTCTACACTGTCCCATCAAACACTCCCAGGGCAGGTACAGCACGGGGTTAGATACAGAGTAAAGCTCCCTCTACACTGTCCCATCAAACACTCCCAGGGCAAGTATAGCACGGGTTAGATACAGAGTAAAGCTCCCTCTACACTGTCCCCATCAAACAATTTCAGGGCACGTACAGCACGGGTTAGAAACAGAGTAAAGCTCCCTCTACACTGTCCCCATCAAACACTCCCAGGGCAGGTACAGCACGGGTTAGATACAGAGTAAAGCTCCCTCTACACTGTCCCATCAAACACTCCCAGGGCAGGTACAGCACGGGTTAGAAACAGAGTAAAGCTCCCTCTACACTGTCCCCATCAAACACTCCCAGAGCAGGTGCAGCACGGGTTAGATACAGAGTAAATCTCCCTCTACACTGTCCCATCAAACACTCCCAGGGCAGGTACAGCACGGGTTAGATACAGAGTAAAGCTCCCTCTACACTGTCCCATCAAACACTCCCAGGGCAGGTACAGCACGGGTTAGATACAGAGTAAAGCTCCCTCTGCACTGTCCCATCAAACACTCCCAGGGCAGGTACAGCACGGGGTTAGATACAGAGTAAAGCTCCCTCTACACTGTCCCATCAAACACTCCCAGGGCAGGTACAGCCCGGGTTAGATACAGAGTAAAGCTCCCTCTACACTGTCCCATCAAACACTCCCAGGGCAAGTATAGCACGGGTTAGATACAGAGTAAAGCTCCCTCTACACTGTCCCCATCAAACACTTTCAGGGCACGTACAGCACGGGTTAGATACAGAGTAAAGCTCCCTCTACACTGTCCCATCAAACACTCCCAGGGCAGGTACAGCACGGGTTAGATACAGAGTAAAGCTCCCTCGACACTGTCCCCATCAAACACTCCCAGGGCAGGTACAGCACGGGTTAGATACAGAGTAAAGCTCCCTCTATACTGTCCCCATCAAACACTCCCAGGGCAGGTACAGCACGGGGTAGATACAAAGTAAAGCTCCCTCGACACTGTCCCCATCAAACACTCCCAGGGCAGGTACAGCACGGATTAGATACAGAGTAAAGCTCGCTCTACACTGTCCCAAATGCTCCCAGGGCAGGTACAGCACGGGTTAGATACAGAGTAAAGCTCCCTCTACACTGTCCCATCAAACACTCCCAGGGCAGGTACAGCACGGCTTAGATACAGAGTAAAGCTCCGTCTACACTGTCCCCATCAGACACTCCCAGGGCAGGTACAGCATGGGTTAGATACAGAGTAAAGCTCCCTCTACACTGTCCCCATCAAACACTCCCAGAGCAGGTGCAGCACGGGTTAGATACAGAGTAAATCTCCCTCTACACTGTCCCATCAAACACTCCCAGGGCAGGTACAGCACGGGTTAGATACAGAGTAAAGCTCCCTCTACACTGTCCCATCAAACACTCCCAGGGCAGGTACAGCACGGGTTAGACACAGAGTAAAGCTCCCTCTGCACTGTCCCATCAAACACTCCCAGGGCAGGTACAGCACGGGTTAGATACAGAGTAAAGCTCCCTCTACACTGTCCCCATCAAACACTTTCAGGGCACGTACAGCACGGGTTAGAAACAGAGTAAAGCTCCCTCTACACTGTCCCCATCAAACACTCCCAGGGCAGGTACAGCACGGGTTAGATACAGAGTAAAGCTCCCTCTACACTGTCCCATCAAACACACCAAGGGCAGGTACAGCACGGGTTAGATACAGAGTAAAGCTCCCTCTACACTGTCCCATCAAACACTCCCAGGGCAGGTACAGCACGGGTTAGATAGAGTAAAGCTCCCTCTACACTGTCCCATCAAACACTCCCAGGGCAGGTACAGCCCGGGTTAGATACAGAGTAAAGCTCCCTCTACACTGTCCCCATCAAACGCTCCCAGGGCAGGTACAGCACGGATTAGATACAGAGTAAAGCTGCCTCTACACTGTCCCCATCAAACACTCCCAGGGCAGCTACAACACGGGTTAGATACAGAGTAAAGCTCCCTCTACACTGTCCCCATCAAACACTCCCAGGGCAGGTACAGCACGGGGTTAGATACAGAGAAAAGCTCCCTCTACACTGTCCCCATCAAACACTCCCAGGGCAGGTACAGCACGGGTTAGATACAGAGTAAAGCTCCCTCTACACTGTCCCATCAAACACTCCCAGGGCAGGTACAGCACGGGTTAGATACAGAGTAAAGCTCCCTCTACACTGTCCCATCAAACACTCCCAGGGCAGGTACAGCACAGGTTAGATACAGAGTAAAGCTCCCTCTACACTGTCCCATCCAACACTCCCAGGGCAGGTACAGCATGGGTTAGATACAGAGTAAAGCTCCCTCTACACTGTCCCATCAAACACTCCCAGGGTACGTACAGCACGGGTTAGATACAGAGTAAAGTTCCCTCTACACTGTCTCATCAAACACTCCCAGGGCAGGGACAGCACGGGTTAGATAGAGTAAAGCTCCCTCTACACTCTTCCCATCAAACACTCCCAGGGCAGGTGCAGCCCGGGTTAGATACAGAGTAAAGCTCCCTCTACACTGTCCCCATCAAACACTCCCAGGGCAGGTACAGCACGGGTTAGATACAGAGTAAAGCTCCCTGTACACTGTCCCCATCAAACACTCCCAGGGCAGGTACAGCACGGGGTTAGATACAGAGTAAAGCTCCCTCTACACTGTCCCATCAAACACTCCCAGGGCAGGTACAGCACGGGTTCGATACAGAGTAAAGCTCCCTCTGCACTGTCCCCATCAAACACTCCCAGGGCAGGTACAGCACGGGTTAGATACAGAGTAAAGCTCCCTCTACACTGTCCCATCAAACACTCGCAGGGCAGGTACAGCACGGGTTAGATACAGAGTAAAGCTCCCTCTACACTGTCCCATCAAACACTCCCAGGGCAGGTACAGCACGGGTTAGATACAGAGTAAAGCTCCCTCTACACTGTCCCATCAAACACTCCCAGGGCAGGTACAGCACGGGTTAGATACAGAGTAAAGCTCCCTCTACACTGTCCCCATCAAACACTCCCAGGGCAGGTACAGCACGGGTTAGACACAGAGTAAAGCTCCCTCTACACTGTCCCATCAAACACTCCCAGGTCAGGTACAGCACGGGTTAGATAGAGTAAAGCTCCCTCTGCACTGTCCCATCAAACACTCCCAGGGCAGGGACAGCACGGGTTAGATACAGAGTAAAGCTCCCTCTACACTGTCCCATCAAACACTCCCAGGGCAGGTACAGCACGGGTTAGATACAGAGTAAAGCTCCCTCTACACTGTCCCATCAAACACTCCCAGGGTAAGTACAGCACGGGTTAGATACAGAGTGTTAAATCTGTGAGTTGTTCAAGTAATTAATACTCAGACTTAATCAGTAACAATAAAACAGGTCTTTACTGGTTGGAGGTAGGGACTATACATAGGTCTTTACTTCATGCCCACAGGCGGGAACTGAGGGGAGATCAGTACCCACAGTACTATTTATACCCCTATGGCCAGGAGTGGTACTGCGTATCACTACGCCCAACAAGTAGTGCAGTCCTGTCCATAGGTTCAAAGTAGCACACATATTACATACACAACATTCCTCCCTTCCTAGCTTTACAGTCATCTCCCCATTTAACATAACGTAATAACATATATACATATATAACTTCAGGTTTACATAACAGAATAACATAGATACATAGATAACTTCATGTCAAAACAGATCACAGATTCAGTCTCTGCGGAAAACAGTTCACAGATTCAATCTCTGTGGTGGAGTCGGTTCACGTTGCTGGAGTGACTCATTCAATAGTCCTTCCATGGATTTAACAGTTTGAACTTCCGAACTGAATTGGCTCCGTTCGGAGGGACCACGTGTGTGATCTGGTAGAGGTAATAATGGTTCAGATGGGTCATCTTCTGTTTCGACTTTTCCTTTTCTGCTTCTTGGAGACTCTCTGGGCTCCACTGTCAGCTGCCAGCTGCATGCGCAGTTCCTCCTTCTCTCCCTCCTTTTTCCGTAGTAGAGCCACCTTCTCCCGATGTTCCGTAGACTTTCGGTGCTCCTCCATGATTTCTGTATGGTGGGAGTCGAAGTTACAAGTTGGGCAGGACAGGACATAGTAATATTCGGTGTCGTCCTGATCTAGGCCAGCGAGAGGGTCTTCTATTTCCTCCATACCCAGCTGGGCGTTAGCCAGCTTTTGTTCCAAGTCCAGACATCTTTCCTGAAGAGACTTCTTCATGCGTACCTCTTCATCCAGCTTTTTCTGGGCTTTCAGCAAGTCGTTTACTAATGACCTCATTTGAGATTTTACTACTTCAACTTCTTTTGGAGATTGATTGATCGGACTATTCAATCCCTCTACCGGAGCAGCTGTTTCAGCGGTCTGTTGTTCTACGTTGACGTGAGTCAGCGTACTTTTGGCATCCAAGGGCTGCTCTGTTGCAGTCATCTCAGTCTGTGTTGCCACCTCAGCTCTTCCAATAACCTTTGAGAGCTCCGAACCCCTTTCGTTTGAATATTGAAGTTCGTGTTCAAGTTTTTCCCATTTCAGAGTCCTGTCCTTCAGCATATGCAGGAGTTGGCTGACCGTTAACTCCTCTGACATCAGACGTTTTGTGTGCTCCTGCTCCATTTTCTCCATCAGCTGCTTCTGTTGTCTTTCCAGATTCTCCAACTCTATATCAAAGAACTCTTTCATTGCATTCAACTCTTGCTCACAACGGCGAAGCATTTGTTCTAATTGCTGTTGTAGTTTGAAATGGAGTTGAGTTCGAGCCCGGTGTCCCTCAGAAATGGGCACATCAGTAGACTTGCCAGACTCAGAATCCACAGTTAAACTATGTTGTTGTTGCTCAGTGGAATTCTGTGCTGAAACTTTGTCTTTTGCACCTGAGTTGGGCTTACCATCATCCGTTCCAGAGTCTGGGCCGACTATCTTCACCGAGTTCTCACTCGTTATTGTTTGTAGGAAATGCCAGTCCATATTCATTTTCCTAATCCACTCCCGTCCTAGTAGTGGAGGACCTCCTTCAGATATCACATATAAGTCCATTATTTGACTGTCTTCGCCCTTGTGGACCACTGCAACCTCTATTTTCCCGATGGGGTACACTCTTTGCCCCGTGCATGTTTCCAATATAATCCCCGTATCCTGTAGGGGAATATGTTGGAATAACTTTCCGTAATCTTTCTTATTTATGACCGTCAATGCCGATCCAGTGTCCAATTCCAGTTTTACTTGGACTCCTTCTATCTGAAGAGTGACCCAAATTGTCTGGAGGTCTGCACCCTTACCAGCGTTGAGTACTCTTAAGCTAGCCAGTTCATTACTGCTAGCGTCTGAATCGGACTCCTGTTCGGTCACCTTGTGTACCTTTGCGTATTTTCCTTGCGGTGACTTCTTGTTGCTGGTCTTCTTCGCTGACCTGCATACTCTAGCTATATGTCCAAGCCTACCACAAGTTCTACATTCTTGGTTTTTAAACCAACACTGGTTCTGATCATGCGTTGTCTTTCCACAACGATAACATTTGCCAGAACTCACACCCAATTTGTGTGCACTGAGCTCCGGTGACCGTAGCTGCATTACTGCCGTGCCTCTCGCTGCGGCTTCGTGTGCTGCTGCCATAGTGACCGCCTTCTCAAGCGTCAGCTCATTCTCCTCGAGCAGTCGCTTTTGTGTATCCTGTTTAAATAAACCACACACAAATTTGTCTCGAAGTGCCTCTGTCAGTCCCGTTCCAAACTGGCAATATTTCGCTAATTTACGCAATTCCAGCAAATAATCAGCATTGCTTTCATGCTGTAGCTGCCTTCTGTCGTAAAATTTAAATCGTTCCGCTAGCATCAGCGGCGTGGGGTTTAGATGATCTTTCAGGACAGTAACAATCTCATCGAACGTCTTATCCGCCGGTTCATCTGGTGATAACAGGTGTTTCAATTGCCCGTATGTCTTCGCACCCATTAAATTTAATAATGTTAGAGCTTTATCTTGGTCACGAATTTTATTGGCCTTACAATAATTTTTTACTCTTTCAACATATATGGCCCAATCTTCGAGGTCACTATCAAAGGTGCTAATATTCCCGTGTTTAGGCATTGTAGATTTGCAATTTCTCAGATTTTTTTTTTTTTACTGCTATCCAAGATGGCGGCTTCCCGCTCTTGCCGTCGTCCTCCGCCCACAAAATGGCGGTTTTCCCGCGGTTGGCGGTCTTCACCCGTCCCCCAACGCCGTCTCCCTTCAGCCCCCGAGTGCGGCCCTTATCTTCGCCGCGATCGCCCGAGTGCGGCCCTTATCAGCGGATGCGATCGCTGGATCGCGAAGCGGCTCTCGGCTCTTATCAGGAGATGCGATCGCTCTGTTGAGACGCCTCCCGCTCGAAGCGGCTCTCGCGCCCTATTCCTCCAGCTCCCCCAGCCCCGTTCGTGCGGCCAACGCGGTCGACTGCCTGTCGCGTCGCTGCCCGGCTCAGACAACGGCTTACCCACCACCAAGCTGGAGAAGAAGCTGACGGTCGCCGATGGAGGCTCCGAGGTCAGGATGTCTTCCAGTGGGGTGGAGAGGGTGGAAAACTCTCTGCAACGTCCTGGCTGTGGACGAAGCTGCCGTGGAGTGACTGCCGCAGGGTCCGAATCAGACTCGTCGCCAGTGTTAAATCTGTGAGTTGTTCAAGTAATTAATACTCAGACTTAATCAGTAACAATAAAACAGGTCTTTACTGGTTGGAGGTAGGGACTATACGTAGGTCTTTACTTCATGCCCACAGGCGGGAACTGAGGGGAGATCAGTACCCACAGTACTATTTATACCCCTATGGCCAGGAGTGGTACTGCGTATCACTACGCCCAACAAGTAGTGCAGTCCTGTCCATAGGTTCAAAGTAGCACACATATTACATACACAACACAGAGTAAAGCTCCCTCTACACTGTCCCATCAAACACTCCCAGGGCAGGTACAGCACGGGGTTAGATAGAGAGTAAAGCTCCCTCGACACTGTCCCATCAAACACTCCCAGGGCAGGTACAGCACTGGTTAGATACAGAGTAAAGCTGCCTCTACACTGTCCCATCAAACACTCCCAGGACAGGTACAGCACGGGTTAGATACGGAGTAAAGCTCCCTCTACACTGTCCCTTCAAACACTCCCAGGGCAGGTACAGCATGGGTTAGATACAGAGTAAAGCTCCCTCTACACTGTCCCATCAAACACTCCCAGGGCAGGTACAGCACGGGGTTAGATACAGAGTAAAGCTCCCTCTACACTGTCCCCATCAAACACTCCCAGGGCAGGTACAGCACGGGGTTAGATACAGAGTAAAGCTCCCTCTACACTGTCCCATCAAACACTCCCAGGGTAGGTACAGCACGGGTTAGATACAGAGTAAAGCTCCCTCTACACTGTCCCATCAAACACTCCCAGGGCACGTACAGCACGGGTTCGATACAGAGTAAAGCTCCCTCTACACTGTCCCATCAAACACTCCCAGGGCAGGTACAGCACGGGTTAGATACAGAGTAAAGCTCCCTCTACACTGTCCCATCAAACACTCCCAGGGCAGGTACAGCACGGGTTAGATGCAGAGTAAAGCTCCCTCTACACTGTCCCCATCAAACACTCCCAGGGCAGGTACAGCACAGGTTAGATACAGAGTAAAGCTCCCTCGACACTGTCCCATCAAACACTCCCAGGGCAGGTACAGCACGGGTTAGATACAGAGTAAAGCTCCCTCTACACTGTCCCATCAAACACTCCCAGGGCAGGTACAGCACGGGTTAGATACAGAGTAAAGCTCCCTCTACACTGTCCCATCAAACACTCCCAGGACAGGTACAGCACGGGTTAGATACAGAGTAAAGCTCCCTCTACACTGTCCCCATCAAACACTCCCAGGGCAGGTACAGCACGGGATAGATACAGAGTAAAGCTCCCTCTACACTGTCCCATCAAACACACCCAGGGCAGGTACAGCACGGGTTAGATACAGAGTAAAGCTCCCTCTACACTGTCCCATCAAACACGCCCAGGGCAGGTACAACACGGGTTAGATACAGAGTAAAGCTCCCTCTACACTGTCCCATCAAACACTCCCAGGGCAGGTACAGCACGGGTTAGATACAGAGTAAAGCTCCCTCAACACTGTCCCATCAAACACTCCCAGGGCAGGTACAGCACGGAGTTAGATACAGAGTAAAGCTCCCTCTACACTGTCCCATCAAACACTCCCAGGGCAGGTACAGCATGGGTTAGATACAGAGTAAAGCTCCCTCTACACTGTCCCCATCAAACACCCCAGGGCAGGTACATCACGGGTTAGATACAGAGTAAAGCTCCCTCTACACTGTCCCATCAAACACGCCCAGGGCAGGTACAACACGGGTTCGATATAGAGTAAAGCTCCCTCTACACTGTCCCATCAAACACTCCCAGGGCAGGTACAGCACGGGTTAGATACAGAGTAAAGCTCCCTCTACACTGTCCCATCAAAGACTCCCAGGGCAGGTACAGCCCGGGTTAGATACAGAGTAAAGCTCCCTCTACACTGTCCCATCAAACACTCCCAGGGCAGGTACAGCACGGGTTAGATACAGAGTAAAGCTCCCTCTACACTGTCCCCATCAAACACTCCCAGGACAGGTACAGCACGGGTTAGATACAGAGTAATGCTCCCTGTACACTGTCCCCATCAAACACTCCCAGGGCAGGTACAGCACGGGTTAGATACAGAGTAGAGCTCCCTCTACACTGTCCCCATCAAACACTCCCAGGGCAGGTACAACACGGGTTAGATACAGAGTAAAGCTCCCTCTACACTGCCCCATCAAACACTCCCAGGGCAGGTACAGCAGGGGGTTAGATACAGAGTAAAGCTCCCTCTACACTGTCCCATCAAACACTCCCAGGGCAGGTACAGCACGGGTTAGATACAGAGTAAAGCTCCCTCTACACTGTCCCATCAAACACTCCCAGGGCAGGGACAGCACGGGTTAGATACAGAGTAAGGCTCCCTCTACACTGTCCCCATCAAACACTCCGAGGACAGATACAGCACTGGTTAGATACAGAGTAAAGCTGCCTCTACACTGTCCGATCAAACACTCCCAGGACAGGTACAGCACGGGTTAGATACAGAGTAAAGCTCCCTCTACACTGTCCCTTCAAACACTCCCAGGGCAGGTACAGCATGGGTTAGATACAGAGTAAAGCTCCCTCTACACTGTCCCATCAAACACTCTCAGGGCAGGTACAGCACGTTAGATACAGAGTAAAGCTCCCTCTACACTGTCCCCATCAAACACTCCCAGGGCAGGTACAGCACGGGTTAGATACAGAGTAAAGCTCCCTCTACACTGTCCCATCAAACACTCCCAGGGCAGGTACAGCACGGGTTAGATACAGAGTAAAGCTCCCTCTACACTGTCCCATCAAACACTCCCAGGGTAAGTACAGCACGGGTTAGATACAGAGTAAAGCTCCCTCTACACTGTCCCATCAAACACTCCCAGGGCAGGTACAGCACGGGGTTAGATACAGAGTAAAGCTCCCTCTACACTGTACCATCAAACACTCCCAGGGCAGGTACAGCACGAGTTAGATACAGAGTAAAGCTCCCGTTACACTGTCCCCATCAAACACTCCAAGGGCAGGTACAGCACGGGTTAGATACAGAGTAAAGCTCCCTCTACACTGTCCCATCAAACACTGCCATGGCAGGTACAGCACGTGTTAGATACAGAGTAAAGCTCCCTCTACACTGTCCCCATCAAACACTCCCAGGGCAGGTACAGCACCGGTTAGATACAGAGTAAAGCTCCCTCTACACTGTCCCATCAAACACTCGCAGGGCAGGTGCAGCACGGGTTAGATACAGAGTAAAGCTCCCTCTACACTGTCCCATCAAACACTCCCAGGGCAGGTACAGCATGGGTTAGATACAGAGTAAAGCTCCCTCTACACTGTCCCATCAAACACTCCCAGGGCAGGTACAGCACGGGTTAGATACAGAGTAAAGCTCCCTCTACACTGTCCCCATCAAACACTCCCAGGGCAGGTACAGCACAGGTTAGATACAGAGTAAAGCTCCCTCTACACTGTCCCATCAAACACTCCCAGGGCAGGTACAGCACGGGTTAGATACAGAGTAAAGCTCCCTCTACACTGTCCCATCAAACACTCCCAGGGCAGGTACAGCACGGGTTAGATACAGAGTAAAGCTCCCTCTACACTGTCCCCATCAAACACTCCCAGGGCAGGTACAGCACGGGATAGATACAGAGTAAAGCTCCCTGTACACTGTCCCATCAAACACACCCAGGGCAGGTACAGCACGGGTTAGATACAGAGTAAAGCTCCCTCTACACTGTCCCATCAAACACGCCCAGGGCAGGTACAACACGGGTTAGATACAGAGTAAAGCTCCCTCTACACTGTCCCCATCAAACACTCCCAGGGCAGGTACAGCACGGGTTAGATACAGAGTAAAGCTCCCTCTACACTGTCCCATCAAACACGCCCAGGGCAGGTACAACACGGGTTCGATACAGAGTAAAGCTCCGTCTACACTGTCCCATCAAACACTCCCAGGGCAGGTACAGCACGGGTTAGATACAGAGAAAAGCTCCCTCTACACTGTCCCATCAAACACTCCCAGGGCAGGTACAGCCCGGGTTAGATACAGAGTAAAGCTCCCTCTACACTGTCCCATCAAACACTCCCAGGGCAGGTACAGCACGGGTTAGATACAGAGTAAAGCTCCCTCTGCACTGTCCCCATCAAACACTCCCAGGACAGGTACAGCACGGGTTAGATACAGAGTAATGCTCCCTGTACACTGTCCCATCAAACACTCCCAGGGCAGGTACAGCACGGGTTAGATACAGAGTAAAGCTCCCTCTACACTGTCCCCATCAAACACTCCCAGGGCAGGTACAACACGGGTTAGATACAGAGTAAAGCTCCCTCTACACTGCCCCATCAAACACTCCCAGGGCAGGTACAGCAGGGGGTTAGATACAGAGTAAAGCTCCCTCTACACTGTCCCATCAAACACTCCCAGGGCAGGTACAGCACGGGTTAGATACAGAGTAAAGCTCCCTCTACACTGTCCCATCAAACACTCCCAGGGCAGGGACAGCACGGGTTAGATACAGAGTAAGGCTCCCTCTACACTGTCCCCATCAAACACTCCGAGGACAGATACAGCACTGGTCAGATACAGAGTAAAGCTGCCTCTACACTGTCCGATCAAACACTCCCAGGACAGGTACAGCACGGGTTAGATACAGAGTAAAGCTCCCTCTACACTGTCCCTTCAAACACTCCCAGGGCAGGTACAGCATGGGTTAGATACAGAGTAAAGCTCCCTCTCCACTGTCCCATCAAACACTCTCAGGGCAGGTACAGCACGTTAGATACAGAGTAAAGCTCCCTCTACACTGTCCCCATCAAACACTCCCAGGGCAGGTACAGCACGGGTTAGATACAGAGTAAAGCTCCCTCTACACTGTCCCATCAAACACTCCCAGGGCAGGTACAGCACGGGTTAGATACAGAGTAAAGCTCCCTCTACACTGTCCCATCAAACACTCCCAGGGTAAGTACAGCACGGGTTAGATACAGAGTAAAGCTCCCTCTACACTGTCCCATCAAACACTCCCAGGGCAGGTACAGCACGGGGTTAGATACAGAGTAAAGCTCCCTCTACACTGTACCATCAAACACTCCCAGGGCAGGTACAGCACGAGTTAGATACAGAGTAAAGCTCCCGTTACACTGTCCCCATCAAACACTCCAAGGGCAGGTACAGCACGGGTTAGATACAGAGTAAAGCTCCCTCTACACTGTCCCATCAAACACTGCCATGGCAGGTACAGCACGTGTTAGATACAGAGTAAAGCTCCCTCTACACTGTCCCCATCAAACACTCCCAGGGCAGGTACAGCACGGGTTAGATACAGAGTAAAGCTCCCTCTACACTGTCCCCATCAAACACTCCCAGGGCAGGTACAGCACAGGTTAGATACAGAGTAAAGCTCCCTCTACACTGTCCCATCAAACACTCCCAGGGCAGGTACAGCACGGGTTAGATACAGAGTAAAGCTCCCTCTACACTGTCCCATCAAACACTCCCAGGGCAGGTACAGCACGGGTTAGATACAGAGTAAAGCTCCCTCTACACTGTCCCATCAAACACTCCCAGGACAGGTACAGCACGGGTTAGATACAGAGTAAAGCTCCCTCTACACTGTCCCCATCAAACACTCCCAGGGCAGGTACAGCACGGGATAGATACAGAGTAAAGCTCCCTGTACACTGTCCCATCAAACACACCCAGGGCAGGTACAGCACGGGTTAGATACAGAGTAAAGCTCCCTCTACACTGTCCCATCAAACACGCCCAGGGCAGGTACAACACGGGTTAGATACAGAGTAAAGCTCCCTCTACACTGTCCCCATCAAACACTCCCAGGGCAGGTACAGCACGGGTTAGATACAGAGTAAAGCTCCCTCTACACTGTCCCATCAAACACGCCCAGGGCAGGTACAACACGGGTTCGATACAGAGTAAACCTCCCTCTACACTGTCCCATCAAACACTCCCAGGGCAGGTACAGCACGGGTTAGATACAGAGTAAAGCTCCCTCTACACTGTCCCATCAAACACTCCCAGGGCAGGTACAGCCCGGGTTAGATACAGAGTAAAGCTCCCTCTACACTGTCACATCAAACACTCCCAGGGCAGGTACAGCACGGGTTAGATACAGAGTAAAGCTCCCTCTGCACTGTCCCCATCAAACACTCCCAGGACAGGTACAGCACGGGTTAGATACAGAGTAATGCTCCCTCTACACTGTCCCCATCAAACACTCCCAGGGCAGGTACAGCACGGGTTAGATACAGAGTAAAGCTCCCTCTACACTGTCCCCATCAAACACTCCCAGGGCAGGTACAACACGGGTTAGATACAGAGTAAAGCTCCCTCTACACTGTCCCCATCAAACTCTCCCAGGGCAGGTAGAGCAGGGGGTTAGATACAGAGTAAAGCTCCCTCTACACTGTCCCATCAAACACTCCCAGGGCAGGTACAGCACGGGTTAGATACAGAGTAAAGCTCCCTCTACACTGTCCCATCAAACACTCCCAGGGCAGGTACAGCAGGGGGTTAGATACAGAGTAAAGCTGCCTCTACACTGTCCCATCAAACACTCCCAGGACAGGTACAGCACGGGTTAGATACAGAGTAAAGCTCCATCTACACTGTCCCTTCAAACACTCCCAGGGCAGGTACAGCATGGGTTAGATACAGAGTAAAGCTCCCTCTACACTGTCCCATCAAACACTCCCAGGGCAGGTACAGCACGTTAGATACAGAGTAAAGCTCCCTCTACACTGTCCCCATCAAACACTCCCAGGGCAGGTATAGCACGGGTTAGACACAGAGTAAAGCTCCCTCTACACTGTCCCATCAAACACTCCCAGGGCAGGTACAGCACGGGTTAGATACAGAGTAAAGCTCCCTCTACACTGTCCCATCAAACACTCCCAGGGTAAGTACAGCACGGGTTAGATACAGAGTAAAGCTCCCTCTACACTGTCCCATCAAACACTCCCAGGGCAGGTACAGCACGGGTTAGATACAGAGTAAAGCTCCCTCTACACTATCCCATCAAACACTCCCAGGGCAGGTACAGCACGGGGTTAGATACAGAGTAAAGCTCCCTCTACACTGTACCATCAAACACTCCCAGGGCAGGTACAGCACGAGTTAGATACAGAGTAAAGCTCCCGTTACACTGTCCCCATCAAACACTCCAAGGGCAGGTACAGCACGGGTTAGATACAGAGTAAAGCTCCCTCTGCACTGTCCCATCAAACACTCCCATGGCAGGTACAGCACATGTTAGATACAGAGTAAAGCTCCCTCTACACTGTCCCCATCAAACACTCCCAGGGCAGGTACAGCACCGGTTAGATACAGAGTAAAGCTCCCTCTACACTGTCCCATCAAACACTCCCAGGGCAGGTACAGCACGGGTTAGATAGATTAAAGCTCCCTCTACACTGTTCCCATCAAACACTCCCAGGGCAGGTACAGCCCGGGTTAGATACAGAGTAAAGCTCCCTCTACACTGTCCCCATCAAACACTCCCAGGGCAGGTACAGCACGGGTTAGATACAGAGTAAAGCTCCCTCTACACTGTCCCCATCAAACACTCCCAGGGCAGGTACAGCACGGGTTAGATACAGAGTAAAGCTCCCTCTACACTGTCCCATCAAACACGCCCAGGGCAGGTACAACACGGGTTCGATACAGAGTAAACCTCCCTCTACACTGTCCCATCAAACACTCCCAGGGCAGGTACAGCACGGGTTAGATACAGAGTAAAGCTCCCTCTACACTGTCCCATCAAACACTCCCAGGGCAGGTACAGCCCGGGTTAGATACAGAGTAAAGCTCCCTCTACACTGTCACATCAAACACTCCCAGGGCAGGTACAGCACGGGTTAGATACAGAGTAAAGCTCCCTCTGCACTGTCCCCATCAAACACTCCCAGGACAGGTACAGCACGGGTTAGATACAGAGTAATGCTCCCTCTACACTGTCCCCATCAAACACTCCCAGGGCAGGTACAGCACGGGTTAGATACAGAGTAAAGCTCCCTCTACACTGTCCCCATCAAACACTCCCAGGGCAGGTACAACACGGGTTAGATACAGAGTAAAGCTCCCTCTACACTGTCCCCATCAAACACTCCCAGGGCAGGTAGAGCAGGGGGTTAGATACAGAGTAAAGCTCCCTCTACACTGTCCCATCAAACACTCCCAGGGCAGTTACAGCACGGGTTAGATACAGAGTAAAGCTCCCTCTACACTGTCCCATCAAACACTCCCAGGGCAGGTACAGCAGGGGGTTAGATACAGAGTAAAGCTGCCTCTACACTGTCCCATCAAACACTCCCAGGACAGGTACAGCACGGGTTAGATACAGAGTAAAGCTCCCTCTACACTGTCCCTTCAAACACTCCCAGGGCAGGTACAGCATGGGTTAGATACAGAGTAAAGCTCCCTCTACACTGTCCCATCAAACACTCCCAGGGCAGGTACAGCACGTTAGATACAGAGTAAAGCTCCCTCTACACTGTCCCCATCAAACACTCCCAGGGCAGGTATAGCACGGGTTAGACACAGAGTAAAGCTCCCTCTACACTGTCCCATCAAACACTCCCAGGGCAGGTACAGCACGGGTTAGATACAGTGTAAAGCTCCCTCTACACTGTCCCATCAAACACTCCCAGGGTAAGTACAGCACGGGTTAGATACAGAGTAAAGCTCCCTCTACACTGTCCCATCAAACACTCCCAGGGCAGGTACAGCACGGGTTAGATACAGAGTAAAGCTCCCTCTACACTATCCCATCAAACACTCCCAGGGCAGGTACAGCACGGGGTTAGATACAGAGTAAAGCTCCCTCTACACTGTACCATCAAACACTCCCAGGGCAGGTACAGCACGAGTTAGATACAGAGTAAAGCTCCCGTTACACTGTCCCCATCAAACACTCCAAGGGCAGGTACAGCACGGGTTAGATACAGAGTAAAGCTCCCTCTGCACTGTCCCATCAAACACTCCCATGGCAGGTACAGCACATGTTAGATACAGAGTAAAGCTCCCTCTACACTGTCCCCATCAAACACTCCCAGGGCAGGTACAGCACCGGTTAGATACAGAGTAAAGCTCCCTCTACACTGTCCCATCAAACACTCCCAGGGCAGGTACAGCACGGGTTAGATAGAGTAAAGCTCCCTCTACACTGTTCCCATCAAACACTCCCAGGGCAGGTACAGCCCGGGTTAGATACAGAGTAAAGCTCCCTCTACACTGTCCCCATCAAACACTCCCAGGGCAGGTACAGCACGTTAGATACAGAGTAAAGCTTCCTCTACACTGTCCCATCAAACACTCCCAGGGCAGGTACAGCACGGGTTAGATACAGAGTAAAGCTCCCTGTACACTGTCCCCATCAAACACTCCCAGGGCAGGTACAACACGGGTTAGATACAGAGTAAAGCTCCCTCTACACTGTCCCATCAAACACTCCCAGGGCAGGTACAGCACGGGTTAGATACAGAGTAAAGCTCCCTCTACACTGTCCCCATCAAACACTCCCAGGGCAGGTACAGCACGGGATAGATACAGAGTAAAGCTCCCTCTACACTGTCCCATCAAACACACCCAGGGCAGGTGCAGCACGGGTTAGATACAGAGTAAAGCTCCCTCTACACTGTCCCATCAAACACTCCCAGGGCAGGTACAGCACGGGTTAGATAGAGTAAAGCTCCCTCTACACTGTTCCCATCAAACACTCCCAGGGCAGGTACAGCCCGGGTTAGATACAGAGTAAAGCTCCCTCTGCACTGTCCCCATCAAACACTCCCAGGGCAGGTACAGCATGGGTTAGATACAGAGTAAAGCTGCCTCTACACTGTCCCCATCAAACACTCCCAGGGCAGGTACAGCACGGGTTAGATACAGAGTAAAGCTCCCTCTACACTGTCCCCATGAAACACTCCCAGGGCAGGTACAGCACGGGTTAGATACAGAGTAAAGCTCCCTCTACACTGTCCCATCAAACACTCCCAGGGCAGGTACAGCACGGGTTAGATACAGAGTAAGGCTCCCTCTACACTGTCCCCATCAAACACTCCGAGGACAGATACAGCACTGGTTAGATACAGAGTAAAGCTGCCTCTACACTGTCCCATCAAACACTCCCAGGACAGGTACAGCATGGGTTAGATACAGAGTAAAGCTCCCTCTACACTGTCCCTTCAAACACTCCCAGGGCAGGTACAGCATGGGTTAGATACAGAGTAAAGCTCCCTCTACACTGTCCCATCAAACACTCCCAGGGCAGGTACAGCACGTTAGATACAGAGTAAAGCTCCCTCTACACTGTCCCCATCAAACACTCCCAGGGCAGGTACAGCACGGGGTTAGATACAGAGTAAAGCTCCCTCTACACTGTCCCATCAAACACTCCCAGGGTAAGTACAGCACGGGTTAGATACAGAGTAAAGCTCCCTCTACACTGTCCCATCAAACACTCCCAGGGCAGGTACAGCACGGGTTAGATACAGAGTAAAGCTCCCTCTACACTGTCCCATCAAACACTCCCAGGGCTGGTACAGCACGGGTTAGATACAGAGTAAAGCTCCCTCTACACTGTCCCATCAAACACTCCCAGGGCTGGTACAGCACGGGTTAGATAGAGTAAAGCTCCCCCTACACTGTCCCCATCAAATTCAAATTCAAATTCAAATCGCTTTATTGGCATGATAAGGTACATCTTATGTTGCCAAAGCATCAAAATACATTTATGGTTGAACACATAAACGCAGTTCTATTCATACAGTGTATAAACAGGTATATCCCTGAGTGTATAAATATACATTCGCATTATTTATATATGCTCTTTTCTTAGTTTACTGGTTGTCCCTCTGCTCATGGCAAGCTGTAACATAGTGTGCCACCAGTGTTATACAGCTTCTCTCCTCCCCCAGTAGTTATGGGAGTTTTTGGTTGTCATTCAGATTTCTGAATTCAGGGCATATGTGTGAGAATTTTTGGTAGAAATTCTCCCTGATGCCCTGATATTTTCCACAGGCTGTGAGGAAGTGCATCTCTGTCTCCACTACTCCCTGACTGCAGTGAGAGCATATCCTGTCCTCTCTTGGCAGCCTGGTCTGCCTGTGTCTGCCTTTTTCGATCGCTAGGCTATGTTCGCTAAGTCTGTACCTTGTCAAGGTTCTTCTCAGTTTGTTATCCTTTACCATGGTCAGGTAATCAGCTATGTTGTATTGTCTGTTTAGGGCCAGGTAGCAATTGAGTTTGCTTTGGGTTTTTGTTGTTTCTTCCCAATATGTCAGATATTTTTCCTTTTGCTTAGCGACGATTGTGTTGGGTCGAATTCTTTGTGTTACGCTGTCACTGTCCTGGGGCTGGTTATTGTTAGTAGTGTTAGTAGTTACTTCACTGAGTCCCAGGACTAGTTGACTGAGGGTATTCTTCTTTATGGTCAGCTCTTGGCATTTCAGGGCGTCGTAGTGATAGCATTGGGGGTTGCTCATTTGTAGGTGATTCCAAAATTTGGTGGCTCTTTTTTGGATAGTGATTATTAATGGATATTGGCCTAGTTCCGCCCTGCATGCATTGTTTACTGTTTTCCTTTGAGTCCGGAGGATACTTTTACAGAATTCTGCATGTAGGATCTCAATTGGGTGTTTGTCCCATTTTGCAAATTCTTGTTGTGTTAGCGGTCCCCAGACCTCACTGCCATAGAGTGCAATTGGTTCAATTACTGATTTGAAAATTTTTAGCCAAATGCTAATTGGGATTTCTATTTGGATTGATTTTTTAATGGCATAGAAAGCCCTTCTTGCTTTCTCTTTCAGTTCATTCACAGCCAGTTTGAAGTTTCCCATAGAACTGATTTTTAAGCCCAAGTATGTGTAGTTAGTGGTTTGTTCAATTTTGGTTGTTCCTAGTGTGAAATTTATTTTGGGTCCCTGATGTTTGGATCTTTGCTGGAACACAAGGACTTTGGTTTTTTGGGGATTTATTGTCAGGGCCCAAGTCTGGCAGTACGACTCCAGCAGGTCCAAGTTCTGCTGTAGACCCCCCTTAGTTGGTGACAGCAGAACCAGGTCGTCTGCATAGAGGAGGAATTTAACCTTGGATTCATATAGGGTGAGGCCGGGTGCTGTAGATTGTTCAAGTAGTTTTGCCAATTCATTTATGTAAATATTAAAGAGTGTCGGTGAGATTGGCGAGCCCTGCGTCACCCCCCGCCCCGTGTGAAGTATTTTGTTTGTTTGTCTCCAATTTTAACTGCACATTTGTTGTTTGTATACATTGATTTAATTACATCATATGTTTTTCCCCCTACCCCACTTTCGATAAGATTCAGGAATAGACCGTCATGCCAGATGGAGTCGAAAGCCTTCTGGAAATCTATAAAGCATGCGTAGATTTTGCTTTTGTTATTGTGAACGTGTATGTCAATTAGGGTCTGTAGGGTGAAGATATGATCGGATGTTCTATAGTTTGGCAGGAATCCAATTTGGCTTTTACTCAAGACATTGTGCTCCTCAAGGAAGTTTATAAGTCTTTTGTTTATGATGCTACAGAATACCGTCCCCAGGTTACTGTTTACACAGATGCCTCGATAGTTGTTTGGGTCGACTTTGTCCCCACTTTTGTATATGGGCGTTATGAGTCCTTTGTTCCAGATGTCAGGGTACAACACGGGTTAGATACAGAGTAAAGCTCCCTCTACACTGTCCCATCAAACACTCTCAGGGCAGGTACAGCACGGGTTAGATACAGAGTAAAGCTCCCTCTACACTGTCCCATCAAACACTCCCAGGGCAGGTACAGCACGGGTTAGATACAGAGTAAAGCTCCCTCTACACTGTCCCATCAAACACTCCCAGGGCAGGTACAGCACGGGTTAGATACAGAGTAAAGCTCCCTCTACACTGTCCCATCAAACACTCCCAGGACAGGTACAGCACGGGTTAGATACAGAGTAAATCTCCCTCTACACTGTCCCATCAAACACTCCCAGGGCAGGTAAAGCACGTGTTAGATACAGAGTAAATCTCCCTCTACAATGTCCCCATCAAACACTCCCAGGGCAGGTGCAGCACGGGTTAGATACAGAGTAAAGCTCCCTCTACACTGTCCCATCAAACACTCCCACGGCAGGTAAAGCACGTGTTAGATACAGAGTAAATCTCCCTCTACAATGTCCCCATCAAACACTCCCAGGGCAGGTACATCATGGGTTAGATACAGAGTAAAGCACCCTCTACACTGTCCCCATCAAACACTCCCAGGGCAGGTACACCACGGGTTAGATACAGAGTAATGCTACCTCTGCACTGTCCCATCAAACACTCCCAGGGCACGTACAGCACGTTAGATACAGAGTAAAGCTCCCTCTACACTGTCCCATCAAACACTCCCAGGGCAGGTAGAGCACGGGTTAGATAGAGTAAAGCTCCCTCTACACTGTTCCCATCAAACACTCCCAGGGCAGGTACAGCCCGGGTTAGATACAGAGTAAAGCTCCCTCTACACTGTCCCCATCAAACACTCCCAGGGCAGGTACAGCACGGGTTAGATACAGAGTAAAGCTCCCTCTACACTGTCCCCATCAAACACTCCCAGGGCAGGTACAACACGGTTTAGATACAGAGTAAAGCTCCCTCTACACTGTCCCCATCAAACACTCCCAGGGCAGGTACAGCACGTTAGATACAGAGTAAAGCTCCCTCTACACTGTCCCCATCAAACACTCCCAGGGCAGGTACAGCACGGGGTTAGATACAGAGTAAAGCTCCCTCTACACTGTCCCATCAAACACTCCCAGGGCAGGTACAGCACGGGTTAGATACAGAGTAAAGCTTCCTCTACACTGTCCCCATCAAACACTCCCAGGGCAGGTACAGCACGGGGTTAGATACAGAGTAAAGCTCCCTCTACACTGTCCCCATCAAACACTCCCAGGGCAGGTACAGCACGGGGTTAGATACAGAGTAAAGCTCCCTCTACACTGTCCCATCAAACACTCCCAGGGCAGGTACAGCACGTTAGATACAGAGTAAAGCTCCCTCTACACTGTCCCATCAAACACTCCCAGGGCAGTTACAGCACGGGTTAGATACACAGTAAAGCTCCCTCTACACTATCCCATCAAACACTCCCAGGGCAGGTACAGCACGGGTTAGATACAGAGTAAAGCTCCCTCTACACTGTCCCCATCAAACACTCCCAGGGCAGGTACAGCACGGGGTTAGATACAGAGTAAAGCTCCCTCTACACTATCCCATCAAACACTCCCAGGGCAGGTACAGCACAGGTTAGATACAGAGTAAAGCTCCCTCTACACTGTCCCCATCAAACACTCCCAGGGCAGGTACAGCACGGGGTTAGATACAGAGTAATGCTCCCTCTACACTGTTCCCATCAAACACTCCCAGGGCAGGTACAGCACGGGGTTAGATACAGAGTAAAGCTCCCTCTACACTGTCCCCATCAAACACTCCCAGGGCAGGTACAGCACGGGTTAGATACAGAGTAAAGCTCCCTCTACACTGTCCCATCAAACACTTCCTTTCCGATGTCAAGGATCGCAAGCTTCATCAACTCTTGGACACCAACGCCCCTCCGGAACCTTCTTCCCCTTCACTTTCCTCTGACCCCCCTTCTCCCAATCTCACCCCCTGCCGTGTGTTCACTATCCCCTCTGACCTTCCACTCTCTGACCCTGAACGATCAGTCCTCAGCAAAGGCCTGAGCTTCATCCCCTTACGCCCCCACCTCAATGAATTTCGAGCTCGGCACGATGCTGAGCTCTTTTTCCGCCGCCTTCGTCTCCGTGCCCACTTCTTTGGCCAGGAGTCCTCCCCCCGCACAACTGACCCTTTCTCCCGCTTGCAGAATTCCCATTGTACCTGGACCCCTCCCCCTGGCCTCTTACCCTCTCTAGATCTTTTCATCGCTAACTGCCGCCGTGACATCGGCCGTCTCCATTTCTCTGCTCCCCTCACTCACTCCAACCTACCTCCCTCTGAACTTGCAGCACTCCATTCTCTTAGATCCAACCCTGACATTGTCATTAAACCCGCTGACAAGGGTGGTGCTGTTGTTGTTTGGCGAACTGACCTCTACCTAGCGGAAGCTGAACGCCAACTCTCCGACACCTGCTCCTACCTCCACCTGGACCATGACCCCACTACCGAACATCAAACCACCGTTTCCAAGACTGTCACTGACCTCATCTCCTCTGGAGATCTTCCCCCCGCTGCCACCAACCTCATAGTTCCCCAACCCCGCACAGCCCGCTTCTACCTCCTTCCCAAGATCCACAAACAGGACTGCCCTGGTAGACCCATCGTTTCAGCCTGTTCTTGCCCTACGGAACTTATCTCTTCCTATCTTGACTCTATCTTTTCTCCCCTTGTCCAGTCTCTTCCCACCTACATCCGCGACTCTTCGGACGCCCTCCGCCACTTTAACAGTTTCCAGTTTCCTGGCCCCAACCGCTTCCTTTTCACCATGGACGTACAATCCCTCTACACCTCCATCCCCCACCAGGATGGCCTGAGGGCGCTCCGCTTCTTCCTTGAACAGAGGCCCGACCAGTCCCCATCCACCACGACCCTCCTCCGCCTGGCTGAACTTGTTCTCACATTGAACAACTTCTCCTTTAACTCCACTCATTTCCTCCAAATCAAAGGTGTTGCCATGGGTACCCGCATGGGTCCTAGCTATGCCTGCCTTTTCGTGGGCTATGTGGAACAATCTTTGTTCCAGTCCTACTCGGGTCCCCTCCCTCACCTCTTTTTCCGATACATTGATGACTGTATCGGTGCCGTTTCCTGCTCTCGCCCCGAACTTGACAATTTCATTCACTTTGCCTCCAATTTCCACCCTTCCCTCACCTTCACATGGTCCATCTCGGACTCTTCCCTTCCCTTCCTCGACTTCTCCGTCTCCATCTCTGGGGATAGGTTATCGACCAATATTTACTACAAGCCCACTGACTCCCACAGCTACCTGGACTACACTTCCTCCCACCCCGCCTCCTGTAAGGACTCTATTCCATTCTCCCAGTTTCTCCGCCTCCGCCGTATCTGCTCCGACGATGCCACCTTCCACACCAGTGCTTCAGACATGTCTTCCTTTTTCCGCAACCGAGGATTCCCCTCTACCGTGGTGGACACTGCCCTCGACCGTGTCAGTTCTATCTCCCGCACCTCTGCCCTCACCCCTGCCCCTCCCTCCCGGAACCACGATAGGGTTCCCCTTGTCCTCACCTTTCACCCCACCAGCCTCCACATTCAACGGATCATCCTCCGGCATTTCCGCTACCTCCAAAGTGATCCCACCACCAAACGTATCTTCCCCTCCCCTCCCCTTTCAGCATTCCGCAGGGACCGCTCTCTCCGAGACACCCTAGTCCACTCCTCTATCACCCCAAACAGCCCTTCCCCTTCGCCTGGCACCTTCCCGTGCAAGCGGAGGAGATGTAACACCTGCCCCTATACCTCCCCCCTCCCCACTGTCCAGGGCCCCAAACACCCCTTCCAGGTGAAACAGCGATTTACTTGTACTTCTCGCAATCTAGTATACTGTATTCGCTGCTCACGATGCGGTCTCCTCTACATTGGGGAGACCAAACGCAGATTGGGTGACCGCTTTGCGGAACACCTCCGTTCAGTCCGTAAGGGTGACCCCGAGCTTCCGGTCGCCTGTCATTTCAATTCACCGCTCCATTCCCACTCGGACCTCACCGTCCTTGGCCTCTTGTACTGTTCCACGGAAGCTTAACGTAAACTCGAGGAACAGCACCTCATCTTCCGATTAGGCAGTCTGCAGCCTTCCGGTCTCAATATCGAGTTCAACAATTTCAGATCATAACCTCGGCCCCTATTTCATTTTCACTTATATTTTTCCACTCCTTTCCTCCCCCCCCACTTTCCTTTTGTTTCTCTCTCACACCTGGCAGCTATCCTTTGCCCTGCCAGTACACTTTACACCTAATCCCAGCCTATTACCATCTCGTCTAGCTTCTAATCTCTTTTATTCCTTTTGGTTCTTTTATTCTTTTGTCCGATCGCAGCCCTGCCTTCGATCTAGTTCCTTTTCTCTCCAGTTTTGAAGAAGGGTCAAACCCGAAAGGTCAACTCAAATTTCTCTCCACGGATGTTGCCTGACTTGCTGAGTTTTTCCAGCATTTTCTGTTGTTATTTTAGGTACAGCACGGGTTAGATACAGAGTAAAGCTCCCTCTACACTGTCCCATCAAACACTCCCAGGGCAGGTACAGCACGGGTTAGATACAGAGTAAAGCTCCCTCTACACTGTCCCATCAAACACTCCCAGGGCAGGTACAGCACGGGTTAGATAGAGTAAAGCTCCCTCTACACTGTTCCCATCAAACACTCCCAGGGCAGGTACAGTCCGGGTTAGATACAGAGTAAAGCTCCCTCTACACTGTCCCCATCAAACACTCCCAGGGCAGGTACAGCACGGGTTAGATACAGAGTAAAGCTGCCTCTACACTGTCCCCATCAAACACTCCCAGGGCAGGTACAACACGGGTTAGATACAGAGTAAAGCTCCCTCTACACTGTCCCCATCAAACACTCCCAGGGCAGGTACAGCACGGGGTTAGATACAGAGTAAAGCTCCCTCTACACTGTCCCTTCAAACACTCCCAGGGCAGGTACAGCACGGGTTAGATACAGAGTAAAGCTCCCTCCACACTGTCCCCATCAAACACTCCCAGGGCAGGTACAGCACGGGTTAGATACAGAGTAAAGCTCCCTCTACACTGTCCCATCAAACACTCCGAGGACAGGTACAGCACAGGTTAGATACAGAGTAAAGCTCCCTCTACACTGTCCCATCAAACACTCCCAGGACAGGTACAGCACGGGTTAGATACAGAGTAAAGCTCCCTCTACACTGTCCCTTCAAACACTCCCAGGGCAGCTACAGCATGGGTTAGATACAGAGTAAAGCTCCCTCTACACTGTCCCATCAAACACTCCCAGGGTAGGTACAGCACGTTAGATACAGAGTAAAGCTCCCTCTACACTGTCCCCATCAAACACTCCCAGGGCAGGTACAGCACGGGGTTAGATACAGAGTAAAGCTGCATCTACACTGTCCCATCAAACACTCCCATGGCAGGTACAGCACGGGTTAGATACAGAGTAAAGCTGCCTCTACACTGTCCCCATCAAACACACCCAGGGCAGGTACAACACGGGTTAGATACAGAGTAAAGCTCCCTCTACACTGTCCCCATCAAACACTCCCAGGGCAGGTACAGCACGGGTTAGATACAGAGTAAAGCTCCCTCTACACTGTCCCATCAAACACTCCCAGGGCAGGTACAGCACGGGTTAGATACAGAGTAAAGCTCCCTCTACACTGTCCCATCAAACACTCCGAGGACAGGTACAGCACGGGTTAGATACAGAGTAAAGCTCCCTCTACACTGTCTCATCAAACACTCCCAGGGCAGGTACAGCACGGGTTAGATACAGAGTAAAGCTCCCTCTACACTGTCCCATCAAACACTCCCAGGACAGGTACAGCACGGGTTAGAAACAGAGTAAAGCTCCCCCTACACTGTCCCCATCAAACACTCCCAGGGCAGGTACAGCACGGGTTAGATACAGAGTAAAGCTCCCTCTACACTGTCCAATCAAACACACCCAGGGCAGGTACAGCACGGGTTAGATACAGAGTAAAGCTCCCTCGACACTATCCCATCAAACACTCCCAGGGCAGGTACAGCATGGGTTAGATACAGAGTAAAGCTCCCTCTACACTGTCCCATCAAACACTCCCAGGGCAGGTACAGCACGTTAGACACAGAGTAAAGCTCCCTCTACACGGTCCCATCAAACACTCCCACGGCAGGTACAGCACGGGTTAGACACAGAGTAAAGCTGCCTCTACACTGTCCCCATCAAACACTCCCAGGGCAGGTACAACACGGGTTAGATACAGAGTAAAGCTCCCTCTACACTGTCCCCATCAAACACTCCCAGGGCAGGTACAGCACGGGTTAGATACAGAGTAAAGCTCCCTCTACACTGTCCCATCAAACACTCCCAGGACAGGTACAGCACGGGTTAGATACAGAGTAAAGCTCCCTCTACACTGTCCCTTCAAACACTCCCAGGGCAGCTACAGCATGGGTTAGATACAGAATAAAGCTCCCTCTACACTGTCCCATCAAACACTCCCAGGGTAGGTACAGCACGTTAGATACAGAGTAAAGCTCCCTCTACACTGTCCCCATCAAACACTCCCAGTGCAGGTACAGCACGGTGTTAGATACAGAGTAAAGCTGCATCTACACTGTCCCATCAAACACTCCCACGGCAGGTACAGCACGGGTTAGATACAGAGTAAATCTGCCTCTACACTGTCCCCATCAAACACTCCCAGGGCAGGTACAGCACGGGTTAGATACAGAGTAAAACTCCCTCTACACTGTCCCCATCAAACACTCCCAGGGCAGGTACAGCACGGGTTAGATACAGAGTAAAGCTCCCTCTACACTGTCCCATCAAACACTCCCAGGGCAGGTACAGCACGGGTTAGATACAGAGTAAAGCTCCCTCTACACTGTCCCATCAAACACTCCGAGGACAGGTACAGCACGGGTTAGATACAGAGTAAAGCTCCCTCTACACTGTCTCATCAAACACTCCCAGGGCAGGTACAGCACGGGTTAGATACAGAGTAAAGCTCCCTCTACACTGTCCCATCAAACACTCCCAGGACAGGTACAGCACGGGTTAGAAACAGAGTAAAGCTCCCCCTACACTGTCCCCATCAAACACTCCCAGGGCAGGTACAGCACGGGTTAGATACAGAGTAAAGCTCCCTCTACACTGTCCCATCAAACACACCCAGGGCAGGTACAGCACGGGTTAGATACAGAGTAAAGCTCCCTCGACACTATCCCATCAAACACTCCCAGGGCAGGTACAGCATGGGTTAGATACAGAGAAAAGCTCCCTCTACTCTGTCCCATCAAACACTCCCAGGGCAGGTACAGCACGGGTTAGATACAGAGTAAAGCTCCCTCTACACTGTCCCATCAAACACTCCCAGGGCAGGTACAGCACGGGTTAGATACAGAGTAAAGCTCCCTCTACACTGTCCCCATCAAACACTCCCAGGGCAGGTACAGCACGGGGTTAGATACAGAGTAAAGCTCCCTCTACACTGTCCCCATCAAACACTCCCAGGTCAGGTGCAGCACGGGGTTAGATACAGAGAAAAGCTCCCTCTACACTGTCCCATCAAACACTCCCAGGGCAGCTACAGCACGGGTTAGATACAGAGTAAAGCTCCTTCTACACTGTCCCATCAAACACTCCCAGGGCAGGTACAGCACGGGTTAGATACAGAGTAAAGCTCCCTCTACACTGTCCCATCAAACACTCCCAGGGTAGGTACAGCACGGGGTTAGATACAGAGTAAAGCTCCCTCTACACTGTCCCATCAAACACTCCCAGGGCAGGTAGAGCACGGGTTAGAAACAGAGTAAAGCTCCCTCTACACTGTCCCCATCAAACACTCCCAGGGCAGGTACATGCACGGGTTAGATACAGAGTAAAGCTTCTCCCAACACTGTCCCATCAAACACACCCAGGGCAGTAACAGCACTGGTTAGATACAAAGTAAAGCTCCCTCTACACTGTCCCATCAAACACTCCCAGGGCAGGTACAGCACGGGGTTAGATACAGAGTAAAGCTCCCTCTACACTGTCCCATCAAACACTCCCAGGGCAGGTACAGCACGGTTAGATACAGAGTAAAGCTGCCTCTACACTGTCCCATCAAACACTCCCAGGGCAGGTACAGCACGGGTTAGATACAGAGTAAAGCTCCCTCTACACTGTCCCATCAAACACTCCCAGGGCAGGTACAGCACGGGGTGAGATACAGAGTAAAGCTCCCTCTACACTGTCCCATCAAACACTCCCAGGGCAGGTACAGCACGGGTTAGATACAGAGTAAAGCTCCCTCTACACTGTCCCATTAAACACTCCCAGGGCAGGTACAGCACGGGTTAGATACAGAGTAAAGCTACCTCTACACTGTCCCATCAAACACTCCCAGGGCAGGTACAGCACGGGTTAGATAGAGTAAAGCTCCCTCAACACTGTTCCCATCAAACACTCCCAGGGCAGGTACAGCCCGGGTAAGATACAGAGTAAAGCTCCCTCTACACTGTCCCCATCAAACACTCCCAGGGCAGGTACAGCACGGGGTTAGATACAGAGTAAAGCTCCCTCTACACTGTCCCCATCAAACACTCCCAGGGCAGCTACAGCACGGGTTAGATACAGAGTAAAGCTTCCCCCAACACTGTCCCATCAAACACACCCAGGGCAGGAATAGCACTGGTTAGATACAGAGTAAAGCTCCCTCTACACTGTCCCATCAAACACTCCCAGGGCAGGTACAGCCCGGGTTAGATACAGAGTAAAGCTCCCTCTACACTGCCCCATCAAACACTCCCAGGGCAGGTACAGCACGGGTTAGATACAGAGTAAAGCTGCCTCTACACTGTCCCCATCAAAAACTCCCAGGGCAGGTACAACACGGGTTAGATACAGAGTAAAGCTCCCTCTACACTGTCCCCATCAAACACTCCCAGGGCAGGGACAGCACGGGGTTAGATACAGAGTAAAGCTCCCTCTACACTGTCCCCATCAAACACTCCCAGGGCAGGTACAGCACGGGTTAGATACAGAGTAAAGCTCCCTCTACACTGTCCCATCAAACACTCCCAGGGCAGGTACAGCACGGGTTAGATGCAGAGTAAAGCTCCCTCTACACTGTCCCATCAAACACTCCGAGGACAGGTACAGCACAGGTTAGATACAGAGTAAAGCTCCCTCTACACTGTCCCATCAAACACTCCCAGGACAGGTACAGCACGGGGTTAGATCCAGAGTAAAGCTCCCTCTACACTGTCCCCATCAAACACTCCCAGGGCAGGTACAGCACGGGGTTAGATACAGAGTAAAGCTCCCTCTACACTGTCCCCATCAAACACTCCCAGGGCAGGTACAGCACGGGGTTAGATACAGAGTAAAGCTCCCTCTACACTGTCCCATCAAACACTCCCAGGGCAGGTACAGCACGTTAGATACAGAGTAAAGCTCCCTCTACACTGTCCCATCAAACACTCCCAGGGCAGGCACAGCACGGGTTAGATACAGAGTAAAGCTCCCTCTACACTGTCCCATCAAACACTCCCAGGGCAGGTACAGCACGGGTAAGATACAGAGTAAAGCTCCCTCTACACTGTCCCCATCAAACACTCCCAGGGCAGGTACAGCACGGGGTTAGATACAGAGTAAAGCTCCCTCTACACTGTCCCCATCAAACACACCCAGGTCAGGTACAGCACGGGGTTAGATACAGAGTAATGCTCCCTCTACACTGTCCCATCAAACACTCCCAGGGCAGCTACAGCACGGGTTAGATACAGAGTAAAGCTCCCTCTAGACTGTCCCATCAAACACTCAGAGGACAGGTACAGCACGGGTTAGATACAGAGTAAAGCTCCCTCTGCACTGTCTCATCAAACACTCCCAGGGCAGGTACAGCACGGGTTAGATACAGAGTAAAGCTCCCTCTACACTGTCCCATCAAACACTCCCAGGGCAGGTACAGCACGGGTTAGATACAGAGTAAAGCTCCCTCTACACTGTCCCATCAAACACTCCCAGTGCAGGTACAGCACGGGTTAGATACAGAGTAAAGCTCCCACTACACTGTCACATCAAACACTCCCAGGGCAGGTGCAGCATGGGTTAGATGCAGAGTAAAGCTCCCTCTACACTGTCCCATCAAACACTCCCAGGACAGGTACAGCACGGGTTAGAAACAGAGTAAAGCTCCCTCTACACTGTCCCCATCATACACTCCCAGGGCAGGTACAGCACGGGTTAGATACAGAGTAAAGCTCCCTCTACACTGTCCCAACAAACACACCCAGGGCAGGTACAGCACGGGTTAGATACAGAGTAAAGCTCCCTCTACACTGTCCCATCAAACACTCCCAGGGCAGGTACAGCACGGGTAAGATAGAGTAAAGCTCCCTCTACACTGTTCCCATCAAACACTCCCAGGGCAGGTACAGACGGGTTAGATACAGAGTAAAGCTCCCTCTACACTGTCCCCATCAAACACTCCCAGGGCAGGTACAGCACGGGTTCGATACAGACTAAAGCTGCCTCTACACTGTCCCCATCAAACACTCCCAGGGCAGGTACAACACGGGTTAGAAAAAGAGTAAAGCTCCCTCGACACTGTCCCATCAAACACTCCCAGGACAGGGACAGCACAGGTTAGATACAGAGTAAAGCTCCCGCTACACTGTCCCTTCAAACACTCCCAGGGCAGGTACAGCATGGGTTAGATACAGAGTAATGCTCCCTCTACACTGTCCCATCAAACACTACCAGGGCAGGTACAGCACGGGATTAGATACAGAGTAAAGCTCCCTCTACACTGTCCCCATCAAACACTCCCAGGTCAGGTACAGCAGGGGGTTAGATACAGAGTCAAGCTCCCTCTACACTGTCCCATCAAACACTCCCAGGGCAGCTACAGCACGGGTTAGATACAGAGTAAAGCTCCCTCTACACTGTCCCTTCAAACACTCCCAGGGTAGGTACAGCACGGGTTAGATACACAGTAAAGCTCCCTCTACACTGTCCCATCAAGCACTCCCAGGGCAGGTAAAGCATCGGTTAGATACAGGGTAAAGCTCCCTCTACACTGTCCCTTCAAACACTCCCAGGGCAGGTACAGCACAGGTTAGATACAGAGTAAAGCTCCCTCTACACTGTCCCATCAAACACTCCCAGGGCAGGTACAGCACGGGTTAGATACAGGGTAAAGCTCCCTCTACACTGTCCCATCAAACACTCCCAGGGCAGGTACAGCACGGGTTAGATACAGAATAATGCTCCCTCTACACTGTCCCCATCAAACACTCCCAGCTCAGGTACAGCACGGGGTTAGATACAGAGTGAAGCTCCCTCTACACTGTCCCCATCAAACACTCCCAGGACAGGTGCAGCACGGGTTAGAGACAGAGTAAAGCTCCCTCTACACTGTCCCCATCAAACACTCCCAGGGCAGGTACAGCACGGGTTAGATACAGAGTAAAGCTCCCTCTACACTGTCCCATCAAACACTCCCAGGGCAGGTACAGCACGGGTTAGATACAGAGTAAAGCTTCCTCTACACTGCCCATCAAACACTCCCAGGACAGGTACAGCACGGGGTTAGATACAGAGTAAAGCTGCCTCTACACTGTCCCCATCAAACACTCCCAGGGCAGGTACAGCACGGGTTAGATACAGAGTAAAGCTCCCTCTACACTCTCCCATCAAACACACCCAGGGCAGGTACAGCACGGGTTAGAAACAGAGTAAAGCTCCCTCTACACTGTCCCATCAAACACTCCCAGGGCAGGTACAGCACGGGTTAGATACAGAGTAAAGCTCCCTCTACACTGTCCCATCAAACACTCCCAGGGCAGGTACAGCACGGGTTAGATACAGAGTAAAGCTCCCTCTACACTGTCCCCATCAAACACTCCCAGGGCAGGTACAGCACGGGTTAGATACAGAGTAAAGCTCCCTCTACACTGTCCCATCAAACACTCCCAGGGCAGGTACAGCACGGGGTAGATGCAGAGTAAAGCTCCCTCTACACTGTCCCATCAAACACTCCCAGGGCAGGTACAGCACGGGGTAGATGCAGAGTAAAGCTCCATCTACACTGTCCCATCAAACACTCCCAGGGCAGGTACAGCACGGGTTAGATACAGAATAATGCTCCCTCTACACTGTCCCTATCAAACACTCCCAGCTCAGGTACAGCACGGGGTTAGATACAGAGTGAAGCTCCCTCTACACTGTCCCATCAAATACTCCCAGGGCAGGTACAGCACGGGTTAGATACAGAGTAAAGCTCCCTCTACACTGTCCCATCAAACACTCCCAGGGCAGGTACAGCACGGGTTAGAAACAGAGTAAAGCTCCCTCTACACTGTCCCCATCAAACACTCCCAGGGCAGGTACAGCACGGGTTAGATACAGAGTAAAGCTTCCCCCAACGCTGTCCCATCAAACACACCCAGGGCAGGTACAGCACGGGTTAGAAACAGAGTAAAGCTCCCTCTACACTGTCCCATCAAACACTCCCAGGGCAGGTACAGCACGGGTTAGATACAGAGTAAAGCTCCCTCTACACTGTCCCATCAAACACTCCCAGGGCAGGTACAGCACGGGTTCGATACAGAGTAAAGCTCCCTCTACACTGTCCCCATCAAACACTCCCAGGGCAGGTACAGCACGGGTTCGATACAGAGTAAAGCTCCCTCTACACTGTCCCATCAAACAGTCCCAGGGCAGGTACAGCACGGGGTAGATGCAGAGTAAAGCTCCATCTACACTGTCCCATCAAACACTCCCAGGGCATGTACAGCACGGGTTAGATACAGAATAATGCTCCCTCTACACTGTCCCCATCAAACACTCCCAGCTCAGGTACAGCACGGGGTTAGATACAGAGTGAAGCTCCCTCTGCACTGTCCCATCAAACACTCCCAGGGCAGGTACAGCACGGGTTAGATACAGAGTAAAGCTCCCTCTACACCGTCCCCATCAAACACTCCCAGGGCAGGTACAGCACGGGTTAGATACAGAGTAAAGCTCCCTCTACACTGCCCCATCAAACAGTCCCAGGGCAGGTACAGCACGGGGTAGATGCAGAGTAAAGCTCCCAGTACACTGTCCCATCAAACACTCCCAGGGCAGGTACAGCACGGGTTAGATACAGAATAATGCTCCCTCTACACTGTCCCCATCAAACAATCCCAGCTCAGGTACAGCACGGGGTTAGATACAGAGTGAAGCTCCCTCTACACTGTCCCATCAAACACTCCCAGGGCAGGTACAGCACGGGTTAGATACAGAGTAAAGCTCCCTCTACACTGTCCCATCAAACACTCCCAGGGCAGGTACAGCGCGGGTTAGATAGAATATAGCTCCCTCTACACTGTTCCCATCAAAAACTCCCAGGGTAGGTACAGCCCGGGTTAGATACAGAGTAAAGCTCCCTCTACACTGTCCCCATCAAACACTCCCAGGGCAGGTACAGCACGGGTTAGATACAGAGTAAAGCTCCCTGTACACTGTCCCCATCAAACACTCCCAGGGCAGGTACAACACGGGTTAGATACAGAGTAAAGCTCCCTCTACACTGTCCCATCAAACACTCCCAGGGCAGGTACAGCACGGGTTAGATACAGAGTAAAGCTCCCTCTACACTGTCCCATCAAACACTCCCAGGGCAGGTACAGCACGGGTTAGATACAGAGTAAAGCTCCCTCTACACTGTCCCCATCAAACACTCCCAGGGCAGGTACAGCACGGGTTCGATACAGAGTAAAGCTGCCTCTACACTGTCCCCATCAAACACTCCCAGGGCAGGTACAACACGGGTTAGAAAAAGAGTAAAGCTCCCTCGACACTGTCCCATCAAACACTCCCAGGACAGGGACAGCACAGGTTAGATACAGAGTAAAGCTCCCGCTACACTGTCCCTTCAAACACTCCCAGGGCAGGTACAGCATGGGTTAGATACAGAGTAAAGCTCCCTCTGCACTGTCCCATCAAACACTACCAGGGCAGGTACAGCACGGGATTAGATACAGAGTAAAGCTCCCTCTACACTGTCCCCATCAAACACTCCCAGGTCAGGTACAGCAGGGGGTTAGATACAGAGCCAAGCTCCCTCTACACTGTCCCATCAAACACTTCCAGGGCAGCTACAGCACGGGTTAGATACAGAGTAAAGCTCCCTCTACACTGTCCCTTCAAACACTCCCAGGGTAGGTACAGCACGGGTTAGATACAGGGTAAAGCTCCCTCTACACTGTCCCTTCAAACACTCCCAGGGTAGGTACAGCACGGGTTAGATACAGGGTAAAGCTCCCTCTACGCTGTCCCCATCAAACACTCCCAGGGCAGGTACAGCACGGGTTAGATACAGAATAATGCTCCCTCTACACTGTCCCCATCAAACACTCCCAGCTCAGGTACAGCACGGGTTAGATACAGAGTGAAGCTCCCTCTACACTGTCCCATCAAACACTCCCAGGGCAGGTACAGCACGGGTTAGATACAGAGTAAAGCTCCCTCTACACTGTCCCATCAAACACTCCCAGGGCAGGTACAGCACGGGTTAGATACAGAGTAAAGCTCCCTCTACACTGTCCCCATCAAACACTCCCAGGGCAGGTACAGCACGGGTTAGATACAGAGTAAAGCTCCCTCTACACTGTCCCATCAAACACTCCCAGGGCAGGTACAGCACGGGGTAGATGCAGAGTAAAGCTCCATCTACACTGTCCCATCAAACACTCCCAGGGCAGGTACAGCACGGGTTAGAAACAGAGTAAAGCTCCCTCTACACTGTCCCCATCAAACACTCCCAGGGCAGGTACAGCACGGGTTAGATACAGAGTAAAGCTTCCCCCAACGCTGTCCCATCAAACACACCCAGGGCAGGTACAGCACGGGTTAGAAACAGAGTAAAGCTCCCTCTACACTGTCCCATCAAACACTCCCAGGGCAGCTACAGCACGGGTTAGATACAGAGTAAAGCTCCCTCTACACTGTCCCATCAAACACTCCCAGGGCAGGTACAGCATGGGTTACATACAGAGTAAAGCTTCCTCTACACTGTCCCATCAAACACTCCCAGGGCAGGTACAGCATGGGTTAGATACAGAGTAAAGCTCCCTCTACACTGTCCCATCAAACACTCCCAGGGCAGGTACAGCGCAGGTTAGAAACAGAGTAAAGCTCCCTCTACACTGTCCCCATCAAACACTCCCAGGGCAGGAACAGCACGGGTTAGATACAGAGTAAAGCTCCCTCTACACTGTCCCCATCAAACACTCCCAGGGCAGGTACAGCACGGGTTAGATACAGAGTAAAGCTCCCTCTACACTGTCCCCATCAAACACTCCCAGGGCAGGCTTAGATACAGAGTGAAGCTACCTCTGCACTGCCCCATCAAACACTCCCAGGGCAAGTACAGCACGTTAGATACAGAGTAAAGCACCCTCTACACTGTCCCATCAAACACTCCCAGGGCAGGTACAGCACGGGTGAGATACAGAGTAAAGCTCCCTCTACACTGTCCCATCAAACACTCCCAGGGCAGGTACAGCCCGGGTTAGATACAGAGTAAAGCTACCTCTACACTGTCCCATCAAACACTCCCAGGGCAGGTACAGCATGGGTTAGATACAGAGTAAAGCTCCCTCTACACTGTCCCATCAAACACTCCCAGGGCAGGTACAGCACGTTAGATACAGAGTAAAGCACCCTCTACACTGTCCCATCAAACACTCCCAGGGCAGGTACAGCACGGGTGAGATACAGAGTAAAGCTCCCTCTACACTGTCCCATCAAACACTCCCAGGGCAGGTACAACACGGGTCAGATACAGAGTAAAGCTCCCTCTACACTGTCCCCATCAAGCACTCCCAGGGCAGGTACAGCACGGAGTTAGATACAGAGTAAAGCTCCATCTACACTGTCCCCATCAAACACTCCCAGGTCAGGGACAGCACGGGGTTAGATACAGAGTAAAGCTCCCTCTGCACTGTCCCATCAAACACTCCCAGGGCAGCTTCAGCACGGGTTAGATACAGAGTAAAGCTCCCTCTACACTGTCCCATCAAACACTCCCAGGGCAGGTACAGCACGGGTTAGATACAGAGTAAAGCTCCCTCTACACTGTCCCCATCAAACACTCCCAGGGCAGGTACAGCACGGGTTAGATACAGAGTAAAGCTCCCTCTACACTGTCCCATCAAACACTCCCAGGGCAGGTACAGCACGGGGTAGATGCAGAGTAAAGCTCCATCTACACTGTCCCATCAAACACTCCCAGGGCAGGTACAGCACGGGTTAGAAACAGAGTAAAGCTCCCTCTACACTGTCCCCATCAAACACTCCCAGGGCAGGTACAGCACGGGTTAGATACAGAGTAAAGCTTCCCCCAACGCTGTCCCATCAAACACACCCAGGGCAGGTACAGCACGGGTTAGAAACAGAGTAAAGCTCCCTCTACACTGTCCCATCAAACACTCCCAGGGCAGCTACAGCACGGGTTAGATACAGAGTAAAGCTCCCTCTACACTGTCCCATCAAACACTCCCAGGGCAGGTACAGCATGGGTTACATACAGAGTAAAGCTTCCTCTACACTGTCCCATCAAACACTCCCAGGGCAGGTACAGCATGGGTTAGATACAGAGTAAAGCTCCCTCTACACTGTCCCATCAAACACTCCCAGGGCAGGTACAGCGCAGGTTAGAAACAGAGTAAAGCTCCCTCTACACTGTCCCCATCAAACACTCCCAGGGCAGGAACAGCACGGGTTAGATACAGAGTAAAGCTCCCTCTACACTGTCCCCATCAAACACTCCCAGGGCAGGTACAGCACGGGTTAGATACAGAGTAAAGCTCCCTCTACACTGTCCCCATCAAACACTCCCAGGGCAGGCTTAGATACAGAGTGAAGCTACCTCTGCACTGCCCCATCAAACACTCCCAGGGAAGTACAGCACGTTAGATACAGAGTAAAGCACCCTCTACACTGTCCCATCAAACACTCCCAGGGCAGGTACAGCACGGGTGAGATACAGAGTAAAGCTCCCTCTACACTGTCCCATCAAACACTCCCAGGGCAGGTACAGCCCGGGTTAGATACAGAGTAAAGCTACCTCTACACTGTCCCATCAAACACTCCCAGGGCAGGTACAGCATGGGTTAGATACAGAGTAAAGCTCCCTCTACACTGTCCCATCAAACACTCCCAGGGCAGGTACAGCACGTTAGATACAGAGTAAAGCACCCTCTACACTGTCCCATCAAACACTCCCAGGGCAGGTACAGCACGGGTGAGATACAGAGTAAAGCTCCCTCTACACTGTCCCATCAAACACTCCCAGGGCAGGTACAACACGGGTCAGATACAGAGTAAAGCTCCCTCTACACTGTCCCCATCAAGCACTCCCAGGGCAGGTACAGCACGGAGTTAGATACAGAGTAAAGCTCCATCTACACTGTCCCCATCAAACACTCCCAGGTCAGGGACAGCACGGGGTTAGATACAGAGTAAAGCTCCCTCTGCACTGTCCCATCAAACACTCCCAGGGCAGCTTCAGCACGGGTTAGATACAGAGTAAAGCTCCCTCTACACTGTCCCATCAAACACTCCCAGGGTAGGTACAGCACGGGTTAGATACAGAGTAAAGCTCCCTCTACACTGTCCCATCAAACACTCCCAGGGGAGGTACAGCACGGGTTAGAAACAGAGTAAAGCTCCCTCTACACTGTCCCCATCAAACACTCCCAGGGCAGGTACAGCCCGGGTTCGACACAGAGTAAAGCTCCCTCTAAACTGTCCCCATCAAACACTCCCAGGGCAGGTACAGCATGGGTTAGATACAGAGTAACGCTGCCTCTACACTGTCCCCATCAAACACTCCCAGGGCAGGTACTACACGGGTTAGATACAGAGTAAAGCTCCCTCTACACTGTCCCCATCAAACACTCCCAGGGCAGGGACAGCACGGGGTTAGATACAGAGTAAAGCTCCCTCTACACTGTCCCCATCAAACACTCCCAGGGCAGGTACAGCACGGGTTAGATACAGAGTAAAGCTCCCTCTACACTGTCCCATCAAACACTCCCAGGGCAGGTACAGCACGGGTTAGATACAGAGTAAAGCTCCCTCGACACTGTCCCATCAAACACTCCGAGGACAGGTACAGCACAGGTTAGATACAGAGTAAAGCTCCCTCTACACTGTCCCTTCAAACACTCCCAGGGCAGGTACAGCTCGGGTTCGATGCAGAGTAAAGCTCCCTCTACACTGTCCCATCAAACACTCCCAGGGCAGGTACAGCACGTTAGATACAGAGTAAAGCTCCCTCTACACTGTCCCCATCAAACACTCCCAGGGCAGGTGCAGCACGGGGTTAGATACAGAATAAAGCTCCCTCTACACTGTCCCATCAAACACTCCCAGGGCAGATACAGCACGGGTTAGATACAGAGTAAAGCTCCCTCTACACTGTCCCCATCAAACACTCCCAGGGCAGGAACAGCACGGGTTAGATACAGAGTAAAGCTCCCTCTACACTGTCCCATCAAACACTCCCAGGGCAGGGACAGCACGGGTTAGATACAGAGTAAAGCTCCATCTACACTGTCCCATCAAACAGTCCCAGGGCAGGTACAGCACGGGGTAAATGCAGAGTAAAGCTCCATCTACACTGTCCCATCAAACACTCCCAGGGCAGGTACAGCACGGGTTAGATACAGAATAATGCTCCCTCTACACTGTCCCCATCAAACACTACCAGCTCAGGTACAGCACGGGGTTAGATACAGAGTGAAGCTCCCTCTACACTGTCCCATCAAACACTCCCAGGGCAGGTACAGCACGGGTTAGATACAGAGTAAAGCTCCCTCTACACTGTCCCATCAAACACTCCCAGGGCAGGTACAGCGCGGGTTAGATAGAATATAGCTCCCTCTACACTGTTCCCATCAAACACTCCCAGGGTAGGTACAGCCCGGGTTAGATACAGAGTAAAGCTCCCTCTACACTGTCCCCATCAAACACTCCCAGGGCAGGTACAGCACGGGTTAGATACAGAGTAAAGCTCCCTGTACACTGTCCCCATCAAACACTCCCAGGGCAGGTACAACACGGGTTAGATACAGAGTTAAGCTCCCTCTACACTGTCCCATCAAACACTCCCAGGGCAGGTACAGCACGGGTTAGATACAGAGTAAAGCTCCCTCTACACTGTCCCATCAAACACTCCCAGGGCAGGTACAGCACGGGTTAGATACAGAGTAAAGCTCCCTCTACACTGTCCCATCAAACACTCCCAGGACAGGTACAGCACGGGTTATATACAAAGTAAAGCTCCCTCTACACTGTCCCATCAAACACTCCCAGGGCAGGTACAGCACGGGTTAGATACAGAGTAAAGCTCCCTCTACATTGTCCCATCAAACACTCCCAGGGCAGCTACAGCACGGGTTAGATACAGAGTAAAGCTCCCTCTACACTGTCCCATCAAACACTCCCAGGGCAGGTACAGCATGGGTTACATACAGAGTAAAGCTTCCTCTACACTGTCCCATCAAACACTGCCAGGGCAGGTACAGCATGGGTTAGATACAGAGTAAAGCTCCCTCTACACTGTCCCATCAAACACTCCCAGGGCAGGTACAGCGCGGGTTAGAAACAGAGTAAAGCTCCCTCTACACTGTCCCCATCAAACACTCCCAGGGCAGGAACAGCACGGGTTAGATACAGAGTAAAGCTCCCTCTGCACTGTCCCCATCAAACACTCCCAGGGCAGGTACAGCACGGGTTAGATACAGAGTAAAGCTCCCTCTACACTGTCCCCATCAAACACTCCCAGGGCAGGGTTAGATACAGAGTAAAGCTACCTCTGCACTGCCCCATCAAACACTCCCAGGGCAAGTACAGCACGTTAGATACAGAGTAAAGCACCCTCTACACTGTCCCATCAAACACTCCCAGGGCAGGTACAGCACGGGTGAGATACAGAGTAAAGCTCCCTCTGCACTGTCCCATCAAACACTCCCAGGCAGGTACAGCCCGGGTTAGATACAGAGTAAAGCTACCTCTACACTGTCCCATCAAACACTCCCAGGGCAGGTACAGCATGGGTTAGATACAGAGTAAAGCTCCCTCTACACTGTCCCATCAAACACTCCCAGGGCAGGTACAGCACGTTAGATACAGAGTAAAGCACCCTCTACACTGTCCCATCAAACACTCCCAGGGCAGGTACAGCACGGGTGAGATACAGAGTAAAGCTCCCTCTACACTGTCCCATCAAACACTCCCAGGGCAGGTACAACACGGGTCAGATACAGAGTAAAGCTCCCTCTACACTGTCCCCATCAAGCACTCCCAGGGCAGGTACAGCACGGAGTTAGATACAGAGTAAAGCTCCATCTACACTGTCCCCATCAAACACTGCCAGGTCAGGGACAGCACGGGGTTAGATACAGAGTAAAGCTCCCTCTGCACTGTCCCATCAAACACTCCCAGGGCAGCTTCAGCACGGGTTAGATACAGAGTAAAGCTCCCTCTACACTGTCCCATCAAACACTCCCAGGGGAGGTACAGCACGGGTTAGATACAGAGTAAAGCTCCCTCTACACTGTCCCATCAAACACTCCCAGGGCAGGTACAGCACGGGTTAGAAACAGAGTAAAGCTCCCTCTACACTGTCCCCATCAAACACTCCCAGGGCAGGTACAGCCCGGGTTCGACACAGAGTAAAGCTCCCTCTAAACTGTCCCCATCAAACACTCCCAGGGCAGGTACTACACGGGTTAGATACAGAGTAAAGCTCCCTCTACACTGTCCCCATCAAACACTCCCAGGGCAGGGACAGCACGGGGTTAGATACAGAGTAAAGCTCCCTCTACACTGTCCCCATCAAACACTCCCAGGGCAGGTACAGCACAGGGTTAGATACAGAGTAAAGCTCCCTCTACACTGTCCCATCAAACACTCTGATGTGCCTCAATTATTCCGAGACTCGAAGTTAGCAGAACAAAAGTAAGGCTTTTATTAACTCAGAACATAACACGTAAAATAGAGAGATGTCTACCTTCAGCAGGCTGATGCCGGACTGAAGTTAGATTACAAAGGAGCCAGGTATGGGCGGAGCCCTGCACACAACCAGTTCCAGCACATTCCAATGCATAATACATGAGGACTGGGGGAAGGGAAAAGACACAGAAAGCAGGCAGTTAGAAGACGCAGAAAACAGGCAGTGATGAATGGAATATATTTCATCACATTCACCCCTTCTATAGATTTAGTCTGTTCGGGGGTTTGATAGTCCTCTGCGACCGACGTGGCTGTTGTGGTGCCGCGGGTGTCGGCTGGGTGTCCCCGGTAGCCTCCTGGGTCTCTGCCGGGGGTGCCGCCGGGGTTGTTGAAGGGGTAGTTGGTGGGGGTGCCGTTGGTCGATGTTCTTCCGGGGGTGATGAAAGAATAGTGGGTGGGTAAGGGTTGCTGTGATCGTCGTCGCTGCTATTGCCGTGGTTGTTGTTGATGCCGGCTGGGGCGACGTCTTTTATGGACACGGTGTCCTCCCTTCCGTCGGCGTGCCGGACATATGCGTATTGGGGGTTGGCGTGGAGTAGGTGTACTGGCTCCACGAGAGGGTCCGTCTTGTGGCCCCTCACATGCCTTCGCACGAGTACCGGACCTGGGGTGGAGAGCCATGACGGCATGGATACGCCCGAGGTGGATTTCCGGGGAAAGACAAACATTCGTTCATGAGGCGTGGTATTAGTGGCCGTACACAATAGCGACCGTATCGAATGGAGCACATCCGAGAGGACTTCCTGCCAGCGGGAGATAGGGAGGCCCTTGGTCCTTAGAGCTAGAGTGACTGCTTTCCACACTGTCCCGTTCTCTCGCTCCACCTGGCCGTTACCCCGGGGGTTGTAGCTGGTGGTACGGCTCGTGGCGATCCCCTTGGACAGCATGTACTGGCGTAGCTCTTCACTCATGAAGGACGCCCCCCTATCCGTGTGGATATAGCTCGGCATACCGAACAGGCAGAACAGGCTGTTGAGGCATTTAATGACCGTGGCGCTGGTCATGTCTGGGCAGGGGAAGGCGAATGGGAAACGGGAGTATTCGTCCACAATGTTCAGGAAGTAAACATTGCGGTCGACGGACGGGAGGGGGCCCTTGAAATCTAAGCTGAGCCGCTCGAAGGGCCGTGTAGCTTTGATTAAGTGGGCTCTATCTGGGCGGTAGAACCGAGGCTTGCACTCAGCGCAAGTGCGGCAGTTCCTGGTCAGAGACCGAACTTCCTCAATCGAGTAGGGTAAGTTACGGGACTTTATGAAGCGGAACAGCCGCGTGACCCCTGGGTGGCAGAGGTCGTTGTGGAGGGTCTGTAGCCGATCCTCGGTGGCGCTGGCACACATCCCTCGTGAGAGGGCGTCAGGGGATTCGTTAAGGGCCCCTGGCCGGTAAATGATGTCGTACTCGAAAGTGGAGAGCTCGATCCGCCACCTAAGAATCTTATCATTTTTAATCTTCCCCCTCTGTTTATTGTTGAACATAAACGCTACCGATCGCTGGTCGGTAAGTAGGGTGAAGCGTTTGCCGGCTAGGTAGTGGCGCCAGTGGCGCACTGCCTCCACGATGGCTTGGGCCTCCTTTTCCACGGAGGAGTGTCTGATCTCGGGGCCTTGGAGGGTCCTCGAGAAGAAAGCTACGGGCCGCCCCGCCTGGTTGAGGGTGGCCGCCAAGGCGAAGTCGGACGCATCACTTTCCACTTGAAATGGAGTGTTCTCGTCCACTGCCTGTAGCGTGGCCCGCTCAATATCCTGCTTAATGCTTTTGAAGGCGGCGTGGGCCTCAGCAGAGAGCGGAAAAGAGGATGCTTTCAAGAGGGGGCGGGCTTTGTCGGAGTAGTTGGGGACCCATTGGGAATAGTAAGAAAATAACCCCAGGCACCTTTTCAGGGCTTTGGGAGTGTTGGGCAGGGGCAGCTCCCGTAGGGGGCGCAATCGGTCGGGGTCTGGTCCGATTTCCCCATTCTCCACCACGCTGCCCAGTATGCAGAGGCGCGTGGTGTTGAAAACGCACTTGTCCTCGTTATAGGTGAGGTTGAGTTTTTGTGCGGTTTTCAGGAACCTCTCGAGGTTCGAGTCGTGATCCTGCTGGTTGTGACCGCAGATGGTGACGTTGTCGAGGTAGGGGAAGGTTGCCTGCAAGTGGTGGTCATCGACCATGCGATCCATCTCCCTCTGAAAGACCGAGACCCCGTTCGTCACCCCAAAGGGGACTCTGAGGAATTGGTAGAGGCGTCCGTTCGCCTCGAAGGCGGTGTACGGGCGGTCCTCTGGTCTGATAGGGAGCTGGTGGTACGCTGACTTGAGGTCGATGGTGGAGAACACCCGGTATTGGGCGATTTGGTTCACCATTTCTGATATGCGGGGTAGCGGGTAGGCGTCTAGTAGGGTGTACCTGTTGATCGTTTGACTATAGTCGATCACCATCCGTTTCTTCTCGCTACCCCTTACCACTACCACTTGGGCGCGCCACGGGCTGTTGCTGTGTTCAATAATGCGCTCTTTCAGGAGCCTGTCTACCTCGGTCGCGATAAACCGCCTGTCCTCCCAGCTGTACCTCCTGCTTTTGGTCGCTATTGGCCGGCAGTTAGGGGTAAGGTTCGCGAATAGCGAAGGCGGCTTTACCTTCAGGGTAGCCAGACCGCACACTGTGAGGGGCGGCTGGGACCCACCGTACTTGAGCGTGATGCTTTGGTGGTTGCACTGGAAATCCAAACCCAAGATCACGCTCGCACATAGATTCTTCATGATTAATACTTTAAAATTATCATACACAGTTCCGTTAACGCACAATTGTACCGTGCAGTAACCCAGAATGGTCGATGTCTGGG
>NW_028225185.1:24952581-25012364 GCF_052327205.1 Somniosus microcephalus | reverse complement strand
ATCACTGTCTGGGGGCAGTATAGACGGTGTCTCGGTGATCACAGTCTGGGGGCAGTATAGACGGAGTCTCAGTGATCACTGTCTGGGGGCAGTATCGACGGTGTCTCGGTGATCACTGTCTGGGGGCAGAATAGACGGTGTCTCGGTGATCACTGTCTGGGGGCAGTACAGACGGTGTCTCGGTGATCACAGTCTGGGGGCAGTATAGACGGTGTCTCAGTGATCACTGTCTGGGGGCAGTATAGACGGTGTCTCGGTGATCACAGTCTGGGGGCAGTATAGACGGTGTCTCGGTGATCGCTGTCTGGGGCAGTATAGACGGTGTCTCGGTGATCACTGTCTGGGGGCTGGTACAGACGGTGTCTCGGTGATCACTGTCTGGGGGCAGTACAGACGGTGTCTCGGTGATCACAGTCTGGGGGCAGTATAGACGGAGTCTCAGTGATCGCTGTCTGGAGGCAGTATAGACGGAGTCTCAGTGATCACTGTCTGGGGGCAGTATAGACGGTGTCTCAGTGATCACTGTCTGGGGGCAGTATAGACGGTGTCTCAGTGATCGCTGTCTGGGGGCAGTATAGACGGAGTCTCAGTGATCGCTGTCTGGGGCAGTATAGAGTGTGTCTCGGTGATCACTGTCTGGGGGCAGTATAGACGGTGTCTCGGTGATCACTGTCTGGGGGCAGTATAGACGGTGTCTCGGTGATCACTGTCTGGGGGCAGTATAGACAGTGTCTCAGTGATCACTGTCTGGGGGCAGTATAGACGGTGTCTCGGTGATCACTGTCTGGGGCAGTATAGACGGTGTCTCAGTGATCGCTGTCTGGGGGCAGTATAGACGGTGTCTCAGTGATCACTGTCTGGGGGCAGTATAGACGGTGTCTCGGTGATCACTGTCTGGGGGCAGTATAGACGGTGTCTCGGTGATCACAGTCTGGGGGCAGTATAGACGGTGTCTCAGTGATCACAGTCTAGGGGCAGTATAGACGGTGTCTCAGTGATCACTGTCTGGGGGCAGTATAGACGGTGTCTCGGTGATCACTGTCTGGGGCAGTATAGACGGTGTCTCGGTGATCACTGTCTAGGGGCAGTACAGACGGTGTCTCGGTGATCACTGTCTGGGGGCAGTATAGACGGTGTCTCAGTGATCACAGTCTGGGTGCAGTATAGACGGTGTCTCAGTGATCACAGTCTGGGGGCAGTATAGACGGTGTCTCGGTGATCACAGTCTGGGGGCAGTATAGACGGTGTCTCGGTGATCACAGTCTGGGGGCAGTATAGACGGTGTCTCAGTGATCACAGTCTGGGTGCAGTATAGACGGTGTCTCGGTGATCACTGTCTGGGGGCAGTATAGATGGTGTCTCAGTGATCGCTGTCTGGGGGCAGTATAGACGGAGTCTCGGTGATCACTGTCTGGGGGCAGTACAGACGGTGTCTCGGTGATCACTGTCTGGGGGCAGTATAGAGGTGTCTCGGTGATCACAGTCTGGGGCAGTATAGACGGTGTCTCAGTGATCACAGTCTGGGGGCAGTATAGACGGTGTCTCGGTGATCGCTGTCTGGGGGCAGTATAGACGGTGTCTCGGTGATCACTGTCTGGGGGCAGTATAAACGGTGTCTCGGTGATCACAGTCTGGGGGCAGTATAGACGGTGTCTCAGTGATCACAGTCTGGGGGCAGTATAGACGGTGTCTCGGTGATCACAGTCTGGGGGCAGTATAGACGGTGTCTCGGTGATCACAGTCTGGCGGCAGTATAGACGGTGTCTCGGTGATCACAGTCTGGGGGCAGTATAGACGGTGTCTCGGTGAGCGCTGTCTGGGGGCAGTATAGATGGTGTCTCGGTGATCACTGTCTGGGGCAGTATAGACGGTGTTTCGGTGATCACTGACTGGGGGCAGTATAGACGGTGTCTCGGTGATCACTGTCTGGGGGCAGTATAGACGGTGTCTCGGTGATCGCAGTCTGGGGGCAGTATAGACGGTGTCTCGGTGATCACAGTCTGGGGGCAGTATAGACGGTGTCTCGGTGATCGCTGTCTGGGGGCAGTATAGACGGTGTCTCGGTGATCACTGTCTGGGGGCTGGTACAGACGGTGTCTCGGTGATCACTGTCTGGGGGCAGTACAGACGGTGTCTCGGTGATCACAGTCTGGGGGCAGTATAGACGGAGTCTCAGTGATCGCTGTCTGGGGGCAGTATAGACGGAGTCTCAGTGATCACTGTCTGGGGGCAGTATAGACGGTGTCTCAGTGCTCACTGTCTGGGGGCAGTATAGACGGTGTCTCAGTGATCGCTGTCTGGGGGCAGTATAGACGGAGTCTCAGTGATCGCTGTCTGGGGGCAGTATAGAGTGTGTCTCGGTGATCACTGTCTGGGGGCAGTATAGACGGTGTCTCGGTGATCACTGTCTGGGGGCAGTATAGACGGTGTCTCGGTGATCACTGTCTGGGGGCAGAATAGACGGTGTCTCGGTGATCACTGTCTGGGGGCAGTATAGACGGTGTCTCGGTGATCACTGTCTGGGGGCAGTATAGACGGTGTCTCGGTGATCACTGTCTGGGGGCAGTATAGATGGTGTCTCGGTGATCACTGTCTGGGGGCAGTATAGACGGTGTCTCAGTGATCGCTGTCTGGGGGCAGTATAGACGGAGTCTCAGTGATCGCTGTCTGGGGGCAGTATAGAGTGTGTCTCGGTGATCGCTGTCTGGGGGCAGTATAGACGGTGTCTCGGTGATCACTGTCTGGGGGCAGTATAGACGGTGTCTCGGTGATCACTGTCTGGGGGCAGAATAGACGGTGTCTCGGTGATCACTGTCTGGGGGCAGTATAGACGGTGTCTCGGTGATCACTGTCTGCGGGCAGTATAGACGGTGTCTCGGTGATCACTGTCTGGGGGCAGTATAGATGGTGTCTCGGTGATCACTGTCTGGGGCAGTATAGACGGTGTCTCGGTGATCACTGTCTGGGGCAGTATAGACGGTGTCTCAGTGATCACAGTCTGGGGGCAGTATAGACGGTGTCTCGGTGATCACAGTCTGGGGGCAGTATAGACGGTGTCTCAGTGATCACAGTCTGGGGGCAGTATAGACGGTGTCTCGGTGATCACTGTCTGGGGGCAGAATAGACGGTGTCTCGGTGATCACTGTCTGGGGGCAGAATAGACGGTGTCTCGGTGATCACTGTCTGGGGGCAGTATAGACGGTGTCTCGGTGATCACAGTCTGGGGGCAGTATAGACGGTGTCTCGGTGATCGCTGTCTGGGGGCAGTATAGACGGTGTCTCGGTGATCACTGTCTGGGGGCTGGTACAGACGGTGTCTCGGTGATCACTGTCTGGGGGCAGTACAGACGGTGTCTCGGTGATCACAGTCTGGGGGCAGTATAGACGGAGTCTCAGTGATCGCTGTCTGGGGGCAGTATAGACGGAGTCTCAGTGATCACTGTCTGGGGGCAGTATAGACGGTGTCTCAGTGATCACTGTCTGGGGGCAGTATAGACGGTGTCTCAGTGATCGCTGTCTGGGGGCAGTATAGACGGAGTCTCAGTGATCGCTGTCTGGGGGCAGTATAGAGTGTGTCTCGGTGATCACTGTCTGGGGGCAGTATAGACGGTGTCTCGGTGATCACTGTCTGGGGGCAGTATAGACGGTGTCTCGGTGATCACTGTCTGGGGGCAGTATAGACGGTGTCTCAGTGATCACTGTCTGGGGCAGTATAGACGGTGTCTCGGTGATCACTGTCTGGGGCAGTATAGACGGTGTCTCAGTGATCGCTGTCTGGGGGCAGTATAGACGGTGTCTCAGTGATCACTGTCTGGGGGCAGTATAGACGGTGTCTCGGTGATCACTGTCTGGGGGCAGTATAGACGGTGTCTCGGTGATCACAGTCTGGGGGCAGTATAGGCGGTGTCTCAGTGATCACAGTCTGGGGGCAGTATAGACGGTGTCTCAGTGATCACAGTCTAGGGGCAGTATAGACGGTGTCTCAGTGATCACTGTCTGGGGGCAGTATAGACGGTGTCTCGATGATCACTGTCTGGGGGCAGTATAGACGGTGTCTCGGTGATCACTGTCTAGGGGCAGTACAGACGGTGTCTCGGTGATCACTGTCTGGGGGCAGTATAGACGGTGTCTCAGTGATCACAGTCTGGGTGCAGTATAGACGGTGTCTCAGTGATCACAGTCTGGGGGCAGTATAGACGGTGTCTCGGTGATCACAGTCTGGGGGCAGTATAGACGGTGTCTCGGTGATCACAGTCTGGGGGCAGTATAGACGGTGTCTCAGTGATCACAGTCTGGGGGCAGTATAGACGGTGTCTCGGTGATCACAGTCTGGCGGCAGTATAGACGGTGTCTCGGTGATCACAGTCTGGGGGCAGTATAGACGGTGTCTCGGTGAGCGCTGTCTGGGGGCAGTATAGATGGTATCTCGGTGATCACTGTCTGGGGGCAGTATAGACGGTGTTTCGGTGATCACTGACTGGGGGCAGTATAGACGGTGTCTCGGTGATCACTGTCTGGGGGCAGTATAGACGGTGTCTCGGTGATCGCAGTCTGGGGGCAGTATAGACGGTGTCTCGGTGATCACTGTCTCGGGGCAGTATAGACGGTGTCTCAGTGATCACTGTCTGGGGGCAGTATAGACGGTGTCTCGGTGATCACAGTCTGGGGGCAGTATAGACGGTGTCTCGGTGATCACAGTCTGGGGGCAGTATAGACGGTGTCTCAGTGATCACTGTCTGGGGGCAGTATAGACGGTGTCTCAGTGATCGCTGTCTGGGAGCAGTATAGACGGTGTCTCGGTGATCGCAGTCTGGGGGCAGTATAGACGGAGTCTCGGTGATCGCTGTCTGGGGGCAGTATAGACGGAGTCTCAGTGATCGCTGTCTGGGGGCAGTATAGACGGTGTCTCGGTGATCGCTGTCTGGGGGCAGTATAGACGGTGTCTCGGTGATCACTGTCTGGGGGCAGTATAGACGGTGTCTCGGTGATCGCTGTCTGGGGGCAGTATAGACGGTGTCTCGGTGATCGCTGTCTGGGGGCAGTATAGACGGAGTCTCGGTGATCACTGTCTGGGGGCAGTATAGACGGTGTCTCGGTGATCGCTGTCTGGGGGCAGTATAGACGGTGTCTCGGTGATCTCTGTCTGGGGGCAGTATAGACGGTGTCTCGGTGATCGCTGTCTGGGGGCAGTATAGACGGTGTCTCGGTGATCACAGTCTGGGGGCAGTATAGACGGTGTCTCGGTGATCACAGTCTGGGGGCAGTATAGACGGTGTCTCGGTGATCACTGTCTGGGGGCAGAATAGACGGTGTCTCGGTGATCACTGTCTGGGGGCAGAATAGACGGTGTCTCGGTGATCACTGTCTGGGGGCAGTATAGACGGTGTCTCGGTGATCACTGTCTGGGGGCAGTATAGACGGTGTCTCAGTGATCACAGTCTGGGGGCAGTATAGACGGTGTCTCGGTGATCACAGTCTGGGGGCAGTATAGACGGTGTCTCAGTGATCACAGTCTGGGGGCAGTATAGACGGTGTCTCGGTGATCACTGTCTGGGGGCAGTATAGACGGTGTCTCGGTGATCACAGTCTGGGGGCAGTATAGACGGTGTCTCGGTGATCACTGTCTGGGGGCAGTATAGACGGTGTCTCAGTGATCACTGCCTGGGGGCAGTATAGACGGTGTCTCGGTGATCACTGTCTGGGGGCAGTATAGACGGTGTCTCGGTGATCACTGTCTGGGGGCAGTATAGACGGTGTCTCGGTGATCGCTGTCTGGGGGCAGTACAGACGGTGTCTCGGTGATCACTGTCTGGGGGCAGTATAGACGGTGTCTCGGTGATCACTGTCTGGGGGCAGTATAGACGGTGTCTCGGTGATCACTGTCTGGGGGCAGTATAGACGGTGTCTCAGTGATCACAGTCTGGGGGCAGTATAGACGGTGTCTCGGTGATCACTGTCTGGGGGCAGTATAGACGGTGTCTCGGTGATCACTGTCTGGGGGCTGGTACAGACGGTGTCTCGGTGATCACTGTCTGGGGGCAGTACAGACGGTGTCTCGGTGATCACAGTCTGGGGGCAGTATAGACGGAGTCTCAGTGATCGCTGTCTGGGGGCAGTATAGACGGAGTCTCAGTGATCACTGTCTGGGGGCAGTATAGACGGTGTCTCAGTGATCACTGTCTGGGGGCAGTATAGACGGTGTCTCAGTGATCGCTGTCTGGGGGCAGTATAGACGGAGTCTCAGTGATCGCTGTCTGGGGGCAGTATAGAGTGTGTCTCGGTGATCACTGTCTGGGGCAGTATAGACGGTGTCTCGGTGATCTCTGTCTGGGGGCAGTATAGACGGTGTCTCAGTGATCACTGTCTGGGGGCAGTATAGACGGTGTCTCGGTGATCACTGTCTGGGGCAGTATAGACGGTGTCTCAGCGATCGCTGTCTGGGGGCAGTATAGACGGTGTCTCAGTGATCACTGTCTGGGGGCAGTATAGACGGTGTCTCGGTGATCACTGTCTGGGGGCAGTATAGACGGTGTCTCGGTGATCACAGTCTGGGGGCAGTATAGGCGGTGTCTCAGTGATCACAGTCTGGGGGCAGTATAGACGGTGTCTCAGTGATCACAGTCTAGGGGCAGTATAGACGGTGTCTCAGTGATCACTGTCTGGGGGCAGTATAGACGGTGTCTCGGTGATCACAGTCTGGGGGCAGTCTAGACGGTGTCTCGGTGATCACTGTCTGGGGGCAGTATAGACGGTGTCTCGGTGATCACTGTCTAGGGGCAGTACAGACGGTGTCTCGGTGATCACTGTCTGGGGGCAGTATAGACGGTGTCTCAGTGATCACAGTCTGGGTGCAGTATAGACGGTGTCTCAGTGATCACAGTCTGGGGGCAGTATAGACGGTGTCTCGGTGATCACAGTCTGGGGGCAGTATAGACGGTGTCTCGGTGATCACAGTCTGGGGGCAGTATAGACGGTGTCTCAGTGATCACAGTCTGGGGGCAGTATAGACGGTGTCTCGGTGATCACTGTCTGGGGGCAGTATAGATGGTGTCTCAGTGATCGCTGTCTGGGGGCAGTATAGACGGAGTCTCGGTGATCACTGACTGGGGGCAGTACAGACGGTGTCTCGGTGATCACTGTCTGGGGGCAGTATAGAGGTGTCTCGGTGATCACAGTCTGGGGCAGTATAGACGGTGTCTCAGTGATCACAGTCTGGGGGCAGTATAGACAGTGTCTCGGTGATCGCTGTCTGGGGGCAGTATAGACGGTGTCTCGGTGATCACTGTCTGGGGGCAGTATAAACGGTGTCTCGGTGATCACAGTCTGGGGGCAGTATAGACGGTGTCTCAGTGATCACAGTCTGGGGGCAGTATAGACGGTGTCTCGGTGATCACAGTCTGGGGGCAGTATAGACGGTGTCTCGGTGATCACAGTCTGGCGGCAGTATAGACGGTGTCTCGGTGATCACAGTCTGGGGGCAGTATAGACGGTGTCTCGGTGAGCGCTGTCTGGGGGCAGTATAGATGGTGTCTCGGTGATCACTGTCTGGGGGCAGTATAGACGGTGTTTCGGTGATCACTGACTGGGGGCAGTATAGACGGTGTCTCGGTGATCACTGTCTGGGGGCAGTATAGACGGTGTCTCGGTGATCGCAGTCTGGGGGCAGTATAGACGGTGTCTCGGTGATCACTGTCTCGGGGCAGTATAGACGGTGTCTCAGTGATCACTGTCTGGGGGCAGTATAGACGGTGTCTCGGTGATCACAGTCTGGGGGCAGTATAGACGGTGTCTCGGTGATCACAGTCTGGGGGCAGTATAGACGGTGTCTCAGTGATCACTGTCTGGGGGCAGTATAGACGGTGTCTCAGTGATCGCTGTCTGGGAGCAGTATAGACGGTGTCTCGGTGATCGCAGTCTGGGGGCAGTATAGACGGAGTCTCGGTGATCGCTGTCTGGGGGCAGTATAGACGGAGTCTCAGTGATCGCTGTCTGGGGGCAGTATAGACGGTGTCTCGGTGATCGCTGTCTGGGGGCAGTATAGACGGTGTCTCGGTGATCACTGTCTGGGGGCAGTATAGACGGTGTCTCGGTGATCGCTGTCTGGGGGCAGTATAGACGGTGTCTCGGTGATCGCTGTCTGGGGGCAGTATAGACGGAGTCTCGGTGATCACTGTCTGGGGGCAGTATAGACGGTGTCTCGGTGATCGCTGTCTGGGGGCAGTATAGACGGTGTCTCGGTGATCTCTGTCTGGGGGCAGTATAGACGGTGTCTCAGTGATCACAGTCTGGGGGCAGTATAGACGGTGTCTCAGTGATCACAGTCTGGGGGCAGTATAGACGGTGTCTCGGTGATCACTGTCTGGGGGCAGTATAGACGGTGTCTCGGTGATCACAGTCTGGGGGCAGTATAGACGGTGTCTCGGTGATCGCTGTCTGGGGGCAGTATAGACGGTGTCTCGGTGATCACAGTCTGGGGGCAGTATAGACGGTGTCTCGGTGATCACAGTCTGGGGGCAGTATAGACGGTGTCTCAGTGATCACAGTCTGGGGGCAGTATAGACGGTGTCTCGGTGATCAGAGTCTGGGGGCAGTATAGACGGTGTCTCGATGATCACTGTCTGGGGGCAGTATAGACGGTGTCTCGGTGATCCCTGTCTGGGGGCAGTATAGACGGAGTCTCAGTGATCACAGTCTGGGGGCAGTATAGACGGTGTCTCGGTGATCACAGTCTGGGGGCAGTATAGACGGTGTCTCGGTGATCACTGTCTGGGGGCAGTATAGACGGTGTCTCGGTGATCACTGTCTGGGGGCAGTATAGACGGTGTCTCGGTGATCACTGTCTGGGGGCAGTATAGACGGTGTCTCGGTGATCACTGTCTGGGGGCAGTATAGACGGTGTCTCGGTGATCACAGTCTGGGGGCAGTATAGACGGTGTCTCGCTGATCACAGTCTGGGGGCAGTATAGACGGTGTCTCAGTGATCACAGTCTGGGGGCAGTATAGACGGTGTCTCAGTGATCACAGTCTGGGGGCAGTATAGACGGTGTCTCGGTGATCACTGTCTGGGGGCAGAATAGACGGTGTCTCGGTGATCACTGTCTGGGGGCAGAATAGACGGTGTCTCGGTGATCACTGTCTGGGGGCAGTATAGACGGTGTCTCGGTGATCACTGTCTGGGGGCAGTATAGACGGTGTCTCAGTGATCACAGTCTGGGGGCAGTATAGACGGTGTCTCGGTGATCACAGTCTGGGGGCAGTATAGACGGTGTCTCAGTGATCACAGTCTGGGGGCAGTATAGACGGTGTCTCGGTGATCACTGTCTGGGGGCAGTATAGACGGTGTCTCGGTGATCACAGTCTGGGGGCAGTATAGACGGTGTCTCGGTGATCACTGTCTGGGGGCAGTATAGACGGTGTCTCAGTGATCACTGCCTGGGGGCAGTATAGACGGTGTCTCGGTGATCACTGTCTGGGGGCAGTATAGACGGTGTCTCGGTGATCACTGTCTGGGGGCAGTATAGACGGTGTCTCGGTGATCGCTGTCTGGGGGCAGTACAGACGGTGTCTCGGTGATCACTGTCTGGGGGCAGTATAGACGGTGTCTCGGTGATCACTGTCTGGGGGCAGTATAGACGGTGTCTCGGTGATCACTGTCTGGGGGCAGTATAGACGGTGTCTCAGTGATCACAGTCTGGGGGCAGTATAGACGGTGTCTCGGTGATCACTGTCTGGGGGCCGTATAGACGGTGTCTCGGTGATCACAGTCTGGGGGCAGTATAGACGGAGTCTCAGTGATCACTGTCTGGGGGCAGTATCGACGGTGTCTCGGTGATCACTGTCTGGGGGCAGAATAGACGGTGTCTCGGTGATCACTGTCTGGGGGCAGTACAGACGGTGTCTCGGTGATCACAGTCTGGGGGCAGTATAGACGGTGTCTCAGTGATCACTGTCTGGGGGCAGTATAGACGGTGTCTCGGTGATCACAGTCTGGGGGCAGTATAGACGGTGTCTCGGTGATCGCTGTCTGGGGGCAGTATAGACGGTGTCTCGGTGATCACTGTCTGGGGGCTGGTACAGATGGTGTCTCGGTGATCACTGTCTGGGGGCAGTACAGACGGTGTCTCGGTGATCACAGTCTGGGGGCAGTATAGACGGAGTCTCAGTGATCGCTGTCTGGGGGCAGTATAGACGGAGTCTCAGTGATCACTGTCTGGGGGCAGTATAGACGGTGTCTCAGTGATCACTGTCTGGGGGCAGTATAGACGGTGTCTCAGTGATCGCTGTCTGGGGGCAGTATAGACGGAGTCTCAGTGATCGCTGTCTGGGGCAGTATAGAGTGTGTCTCGGTGATCACTGTCTGGGGGCAGTATAGACGGTGTCTCGGTGATCACTGTCTGGGGGCAGTATAGACGGTGTCTCGGTGATCACTGTCTGGGGGCAGTATAGACGGTGTCTCAGTGATCACTGTCTGGGGGCAGTATAGACGGTGTCTCGGTGATCACTGTCTGGGGCAGTATAGACGGTGTCTCAGTGATCGCTGTCTGGGGGCAGTATAGACGGTGTCTCAGTGATCACTGTCTGGGGGCAGTATAGACGGTGTCTCGGTGATCACTGTCTGGGGGCAGTATAGACGGTGTCTCGGTGATCACAGTCTGGGGGCAGTATAGGCGGTGTCTCAGTGATCACAGTCTGGGGGCAGTATAGACGGTGTCTCAGTGATCACAGTCTGGGGGCAGTATAGACGGTGTCTCGGTGATCACAGTCTGGGGGCAGTATAGACGGTGTCTCGGTGATCACTGTCTGGGGGCAGTATAGACGGTGTCTCAGTGATCACTGTCTGGGGGCAGTATAGACGGTGTCTCGGTGATCACAGTCTGGGGGCAGTCTAGACGGTGTCTCGGTGATCACTGTCTGGGGGCAGTATAGACGGTGTCTCGGTGATCACTGTCTAGGGGCAGTACAGACGGTGTCTCGGTGATCACTGTCTGGGGGCAGTATAGACGGTGTCTCAGTGATCACAGTCTGGGTGCAGTATAGACGGTGTCTCAGTGATCACAGTCTGGGGGCAGTATAGACGGTGTCTCGGTGATCACAGTCTGGGGGCAGTATAGACGGTGTCTCGGTGATCACAGTCTGGGGGCAGTATAGACGGTGTCTCAGTGATCACAGTCTGGGGGCAGTATAGACGGTGTCTCGGTGATCACTGTCTGGGGGCAGTATAGATGGTGTCTCAGTGATCGCTGTCTGGGGGCAGTATAGACGGAGTCTCGGTGATCACTGTCTGGGGGCAGTACAGACGGTGTCTCGGTGATCACTGTCTGGGGGCAGTATAGACGGTGTCTCGGTGATCACAGTCTGGGGCAGTATAGACGGTGTCTCAGTGATCACAGTCTGGGGGCAGTATAGACGGTGTCTCGGTGATCGCTGTCTGGGGGCAGTATAGACGGTGTCTCGGTGATCACTGTCTGGGGGCAGTATAGACGGTGTCTCGGTGATCACAGTCTGGGGGCAGTATAGACGGTGTCTCAGTGATCACAGTCTGGGGGCAGTATAGACGGTGTCTCGGTGATCACAGTCTGGGGGCAGTATAGATGGTGTCTCGGTGATCACAGTCTGGCGGCAGTATAGACGATGCCTCGGTGATCACAGTCTGGGGGCAGTATAGACGGTGTCTCGGTGAGCGCTGTCTGGGGGCAGTATAGATGGTGTCTCGGTGATCACTGTCTGGGGGCAGTATAGACGGTGTCTCGGTGATCACTGACTGGGGGCAGTATAGACGGTGTCTCGGTGATCACTGTCTGGGGGCAGTATAGACGGTGTCTCGGTGATCGCAGTCTGGGGGCAGTATAGACGGTGTCTCGGTGATCACTGTCTCGGGGCAGTATAGACGGTGTCTCAGTGATCACTGTCTGGGGGCAGTATAGACGGTGTCTCGGTGATCGCTGTCTGGGGGCAGTATAGACGGTGTCTCGGTGATCTCTGTCTGGGGGCAGTATAGACGGTGTCTCAGTGATCACAGTCTGGGGGCAGTATAGACGGTGTCTCAGTGATCACAGTCTGGGGGCAGTATAGACGGTGTCTCGGTGATCACTGTCTGGGGGCAGTATAGACGGTGTCTCGGTGATCACAGTCTGGGGGCAGTATAGACGGTGTCTCGGTGATCGCTGTCTGGGGGCAGTATAGACGGTGTCTCGGTGATCACAGTCTGGGGGCAGTATAGACGGTGTCTCGGTGATCACAGTCTGGGGGCAGTATAGACGGTGTCTCAGTGATCACAGTCTGGGGGCAGTATAGACGGTGTCTCGGTGATCAGAGTCTGGGGGCAGTATAGACGGTGTCTCGATGATCACTGTCTGGGGGCAGTATAGACGGTGTCTCGGTGATCCCTGTCTGGGGGCAGTATAGACGGAGTCTCAGTGATCACAGTCTGGGGGCAGTATAGACGGTGTCTCGGTGATCACAGTCTGGGGGCAGTATAGACGGTGTCTCGGTGATCACTGTCTGGGGGCAGTATAGACGGTGTCTCGGTGATCACTGTCTGGGGGCAGTATAGACGGTGTCTCGGTGATCACTGTCTGGGGGCAGTATAGACGGTGTCTCGGTGATCACTGTCTGGGGGCAGTATAGACGGTGTCTCGGTGATCACAGTCTGGGGGCAGTATAGACGGTGTCTCGCTGATCACAGTCTGGGGGCAGTATAGACGGTGTCTCAGTGATCACAGTCTGGGGGCAGTATAGACGGTGTCTCAGTGATCACAGTCTGGGGGCAGTATAGACGGTGTCTCGGTGATCACTGTCTGGGGGCAGAATAGACGGTGTCTCGGTGATCACTGTCTGGGGGCAGAATAGACGGTGTCTCGGTGATCACTGTCTGGGGGCAGTATAGACGGTGTCTCGGTGATCACTGTCTGGGGGCAGTATAGACGGTGTCTCAGTGATCACAGTCTGGGGGCAGTATAGACGGTGTCTCGGTGATCACAGTCTGGGGGCAGTATAGACGGTGTCTCAGTGATCACAGTCTGGGGGCAGTATAGACGGTGTCTCGGTGATCACTGTCTGGGGGCAGTATAGACGGTGTCTCGGTGATCACAGTCTGGGGGCAGTATAGACGGTGTCTCGGTGATCACTGTCTGGGGGCAGTATAGACGGTGTCTCAGTGATCACTGCCTGGGGGCAGTATAGACGGTGTCTCGGTGATCACTGTCTGGGGGCAGTATAGACGGTGTCTCGGTGATCACTGTCTGGGGGCAGTATAGACGGTGTCTCGGTGATCGCTGTCTGGGGGCAGTACAGACGGTGTCTCGGTGATCACTGTCTGGGGGCAGTATAGACGGTGTCTCGGTGATCACTGTCTGGGGGCAGTATAGACGGTGTCTCGGTGATCACTGTCTGGGGGCAGTATAGACGGTGTCTCAGTGATCACAGTCTGGGGGCAGTATAGACGGTGTCTCGGTGATCACTGTCTGGGGGCCGTATAGACGGTGTCTCGGTGATCACAGTCTGGGGGCAGTATAGACGGAGTCTCAGTGATCACTGTCTGGGGGCAGTATCGACGGTGTCTCGGTGATCACTGTCTGGGGGCAGAATAGACGGTGTCTCGGTGATCACTGTCTGGGGGCAGTACAGACGGTGTCTCGGTGATCACAGTCTGGGGGCAGTATAGACGGTGTCTCAGTGATCACTGTCTGGGGGCAGTATAGACGGTGTCTCGGTGATCACAGTCTGGGGGCAGTATAGACGGTGTCTCGGTGATCGCTGTCTGGGGGCAGTATAGACGGTGTCTCGGTGATCACTGTCTGGGGGCTGGTACAGATGGTGTCTCGGTGATCACTGTCTGGGGGCAGTACAGACGGTGTCTCGGTGATCACAGTCTGGGGGCAGTATAGACGGAGTCTCAGTGATCGCTGTCTGGGGGCAGTATAGACGGAGTCTCAGTGATCACTGTCTGGGGGCAGTATAGACGGTGTCTCAGTGATCACTGTCTGGGGGCAGTATAGACGGTGTCTCAGTGATCGCTGTCTGGGGGCAGTATAGACGGAGTCTCAGTGATCGCTGTCTGGGGCAGTATAGAGTGTGTCTCGGTGATCACTGTCTGGGGGCAGTATAGACGGTGTCTCGGTGATCACTGTCTGGGGGCAGTATAGACGGTGTCTCGGTGATCACTGTCTGGGGGCAGTATAGACGGTGTCTCAGTGATCACTGTCTGGGGGCAGTATAGACGGTGTCTCGGTGATCACTGTCTGGGGCAGTATAGACGGTGTCTCAGTGATCGCTGTCTGGGGGCAGTATAGACGGTGTCTCAGTGATCACTGTCTGGGGGCAGTATAGACGGTGTCTCGGTGATCACTGTCTGGGGGCAGTATAGACGGTGTCTCGGTGATCACAGTCTGGGGGCAGTATAGGCGGTGTCTCAGTGATCACAGTCTGGGGGCAGTATAGACGGTGTCTCAGTGATCACAGTCTGGGGGCAGTATAGACGGTGTCTCGGTGATCACAGTCTGGGGGCAGTATAGACGGTGTCTCGGTGATCACTGTCTGGGGGCAGTATAGACGGTGTCTCAGTGATCACTGTCTGGGGGCAGTATAGACGGTGTCTCGGTGATCACAGTCTGGGGGCAGTCTAGACGGTGTCTCGGTGATCACTGTCTGGGGGCAGTATAGACGGTGTCTCGGTGATCACTGTCTAGGGGCAGTACAGACGGTGTCTCGGTGATCACTGTCTGGGGGCAGTATAGACGGTGTCTCAGTGATCACAGTCTGGGTGCAGTATAGACGGTGTCTCAGTGATCACAGTCTGGGGGCAGTATAGACGGTGTCTCGGTGATCACAGTCTGGGGGCAGTATAGACGGTGTCTCGGTGATCACAGTCTGGGGGCAGTATAGACGGTGTCTCAGTGATCACAGTCTGGGGGCAGTATAGACGGTGTCTCGGTGATCACTGTCTGGGGGCAGTATAGATGGTGTCTCAGTGATCGCTGTCTGGGGGCAGTATAGACGGAGTCTCGGTGATCACTGTCTGGGGGCAGTACAGACGGTGTCTCGGTGATCACTGTCTGGGGGCAGTATAGACGGTGTCTCGGTGATCACAGTCTGGGGCAGTATAGACGGTGTCTCAGTGATCACAGTCTGGGGGCAGTATAGACGGTGTCTCGGTGATCGCTGTCTGGGGGCAGTATAGACGGTGTCTCGGTGATCACTGTCTGGGGGCAGTATAGACGGTGTCTCGGTGATCACAGTCTGGGGGCAGTATAGACGGTGTCTCAGTGATCACAGTCTGGGGGCAGTATAGACGGTGTCTCGGTGATCACAGTCTGGGGGCAGTATAGATGGTGTCTCGGTGATCACAGTCTGGCGGCAGTATAGACGATGTCTCGGTGATCACAGTCTGGGGGCAGTATAGACGGTGTCTCGGTGAGCGCTGTCTGGGGGCAGTATAGATGGTGTCTCGGTGATCACTGTCTGGGGGCAGTATAGACGGTGTCTCGGTGATCACTGACTGGGGGCAGTATAGACGGTGTCTCGGTGATCACTGTCTGGGGGCAGTATAGACGGTGTCTCGGTGATCGCAGTCTGGGGGCAGTATAGACGGTGTCTCGGTGATCACTGTCTCGGGGCAGTATAGACGGTGTCTCAGTGATCACTGTCTGGGGGCAGTATAGACGGTGTCTCGGTGATCACAGTCTGGGGGCAGTATAGACGGTGTCTCGGTGATCACAGTCTGGGGGCAGTATAGACGGTGTCTCAGTGATCACTGTCTGGGGGCAGTATAGACGGTGTCTCAGTGATCGCTGTCTGGGAGCAGTATAGACGGTGTCTCGGTGATCGCAGTCTGGGGGCAGTATAGACGGAGTCTCGGTGATCGCTGTCTGGGGGCAGTATAGACGGAGTCTCAGTGATCGCTGTCTGGGGGCAGTATAGACGGTGTCTCGGTGATCGCTGTCTGGGGGCAGTATAGACGGTGTCTTGGTGATCACTGTCTGGGGGCAGTATAGACGGTGTCTCGGTGATCGCTGTCTGGGGGCAGTATAGACGGTGTCTCGGTGATCGCTGTCTGGGGGCAGTATAGACGGAGTCTCGGTGATCACTGTCTGGGGGCAGTATAGACGGTGTCTCGGTGATCGCTGTCTGGGGGCAGTATAGACGGTGTCTCGGTGATCTCTGTCTGGGGGCAGTATAGACGGTGTCTCGGTGATCGCTGTCTGGGGGCAGTATAGACGGTGTCTCGGTGATCACAGTCTGGGGGCAGTATAGACGGTGTCTCGGTGATCACAGTCTGGGGGCAGTATAGACGGTGTCTCAGTGATCACAGTCTGGGGGCAGTATAGACGGTGTCTCGGTGATCACAGTCTGGGGGCAGTATAGACGGTGTCTCGATGATCACTGTCTGGGGGCAGTATAGACGGTGTCTCGGTGATCACAGTCTGGGGGCAGTATAGACGGTGTCTCGGTGATCACTGTCTGGGGGCAGTATAGACGGTGTCTCGGTGATCACTGTCTGGGGGCAGTATAGACGGTGTCTCGGTGATCACTGTCTGGGGGCAGTATAGACGGTGTCTCGGTGATCACTGTCTGGGGGCAGTATAGACGGTGTCTCGGTGATCACAGTCTGGGGGCAGTATAGACGGTGTCTCGCTGATCACAGTCTGGGGGCAGTATAGACGGTGTCTCAGTGATCACAGTCTGGGGGCAGTATAGACGGTGTCTCAGTGATCACAGTCTGGGGGCAGTATAGACGGTGTCTCGGTGATCACTGTCTGGGGGCAGAATAGACGGTGTCTCGGTGATCACTGTCTGGGGGCAGAATAGACGGTGTCTCGGTGATCACTGTCTGGGGGCAGTATAGACGGTGTCTCGGTGATCACTGTCTGGGGGCAGAAAAGACGGTGTCTCAGTGATCACAGTCTGGGGGCAGTATAGACGGTGTCTCGGTGATCACAGTCTGGGGGCAGTATAGACGGTGTCTCAGTGATCACAGTCTGGGGGCAGTATAGACGGTGTCTCGGTGATCACTGTCTGGGGGCAGTATAGACGGTGTCTCGGTGATCACAGTCTGGGGGCAGTATAGACGGTGTCTCGGTGATCACTGTCTGGGGGCAGTATAGACGGTGTCTCAGTGATCACTGCCTGGGGGCAGTATAGACGATGTCTCGGTGATCACTGTCTGGGGGCAGTATAGACGGTGTCTCGGTGATCACTGTCTGGGGGCAGTATAGACGGTGTCTCGGTGATCGCTGTCTGGGGGCAGTACAGACGGTGTCTCGGTGATCACTGTCTGGGGGCAGTATAGACGGTGTCTGGGTGATCACTGTCTGGGGGCAGTATAGACGGTGTCTCGGTGATCACTGTCTGGGGACAGTATAGACGGTGTCTCAGTGATCACAGTCTGGGGGCAGTATAGACGGTGTCTCGGTGATCACTGTCTGGGGGCAGTATAGACGGTGTCTCGGTGATCACAGTCTGGGGGCAGTATAGACGGAGTCTCAGTGATCACTGTCTGGGGGCAGTATCGACGGTGTCTCGGTGATCACTGTCTGGGGGCAGAATAGACGGTGTCTCGGTGATCACTGTCTGGGGGCAGTACAGACGGTGTCTCGGTGATCACAGTCTGGGGGCAGTATAGACGGTGTCTCAGTGATCACTGTCTGGGGGCAGTACAGACGGTGTCTCGGTGATCACAGTCTGTGGGCAGTATAGACGGTGTCTCGGTGATCGCTGTCTGGGGGCAGTATAGACGGTGTCTCGGTGATCACTGTCTGGGGGCTGGTACAGACGGTGTCTCGGTGATCACTGTCTGGGGGCAGTACAGACGGTGTCTCGGTGATCACAGTCTGGGGGCAGTATAGACGGAGTCTCAGTGATCGCTGTCTGGGGGCAGTATAGACGGAGTCTCAGTGATCACTGTCTGGGGGCAGTATAGACGGTGTCTCAGTGATCACTGTCTGGGGGCAGTATAGACGGTGTCTCAGTGATCGCTGTCTAGGGGCAGTATAGACGGAGTCTCAGTGATCGCTGTCTGGGGGCAGTATAGAGTGTGTCTCGGTGATCACTGTCTGGGGGCAGTATAGACGGTGTCTCGGTGATCACTGTCTGGGGGCAGTATAGACGGTGTCTCGGTGATCACTGTCTGGGGGCAGTATAGACGGTGTCTCAGTGATCACTGTCTGGGGGCAGTATAGACGGTGTCTCGGTGATCACTGTCTGGGGCAGTATAGACGGTGTCTCAGTGATCGCTGTCTGGGGGCAGTATAGACGGTGTCTCAGTGATCACTGTCTGGGGGCAGTATAGACGGTGTCTCGGTGATCACTGTCTGGGGGCAGTATAGACGGTGTCTCGGTGATCACAGTCTGGGGGCAGTATAGGCGGTGTCTCAGTGATCACAGTCTGGGGGCAGTATAGACGGTGTCTCAGTGATCACAGTCTAGGGGCAGTATAGACGGTGTCTCAGTGATCACTGTCTGGGGGCAGTATAGACGGTGTCTCGGTGATCACAGTCTGGGGGCAGTCTAGACGGTGTCTCGGTGATCACTGTCTGGGGGCAGTATAGACGGTGTCTCGGTGATCACTGTCTGGGGCAGTACAGACGGTGTCTCGGTGATCACTGTCTGGGGGCAGTATAGACGGTGTCTCAGTGATCACAGTCTGGGTGCAGTATAGACGGTGTCTCAGTGATCACAGTCTGGGGGCAGTATAGACGGTGTCTCGGTGATCACAGTCTGGGGGCAGTATAGACGGTGTCTCGGTGATCACTGTCTGGGGGCAGTATAGACGGTGTCTCAGTGATCACTGCCTGGGGGCAGTATAGACGGTGTCTCGGTGATCACTGTCTGGGGGCAGTATAGACGGTGTCTCGGTGATCACTGTCTGGGGGCAGTATAGACGGTGTCTCGGTGATCGCTGTCTGGGGGCAGTACAGACGGTGTCTCGGTGATCACTGTCTGGGGGCAGTATAGACGGTGTCTGGGTGATCACTGTCTGGGGGCAGTATAGACGGTGTCTCGGTGATCACTGTCTGGGGACAGTATAGACGGTGTCTCAGTGATCACAGTCTGGGGGCAGTATAGACGGTGTCTCGGTGATCACTGTCTGGGGGCAGTATAGACGGTGTCTCGGTGATCACAGTCTGGGGGCAGTATAGACGGAGTCTCAGTGATCACTGTCTGGGGGCAGTATCGACGGTGTCTCGGTGATCACTGTCTGGGGGCAGAATAGACGGTGTCTCGGTGATCACTGTCTGGGGGCAGTACAGACGGTGTCTCGGTGATCACAGTCTGGGGGCAGTATAGACGGTGTCTCAGTGATCACTGTCTGGGGGCAGTACAGACGGTGTCTCGGTGATCACAGTCTGTGGGCAGTATAGACGGTGTCTCGGTGATCGCTGTCTGGGGGCAGTATAGACGGTGTCTCGGTGATCACTGTCTGGGGGCTGGTACAGACGGTGTCTCGGTGATCACTGTCTGGGGGCAGTACAGACGGTGTCTCGGTGATCACAGTCTGGGGGCAGTATAGACGGAGTCTCAGTGATCGCTGTCTGGGGGCAGTATAGACGGAGTCTCAGTGATCACTGTCTGGGGGCAGTATAGACGGTGTCTCAGTGATCACTGTCTGGGGGCAGTATAGACGGTGTCTCAGTGATCGCTGTCTAGGGGCAGTATAGACGGAGTCTCAGTGATCGCTGTCTGGGGGCAGTATAGAGTGTGTCTCGGTGATCACTGTCTGGGGGCAGTATAGACGGTGTCTCGGTGATCACTGTCTGGGGGCAGTATAGACGGTGTCTCGGTGATCACTGTCTGGGGGCAGTATAGACGGTGTCTCAGTGATCACTGTCTGGGGGCAGTATAGACGGTGTCTCGGTGATCACTGTCTGGGGCAGTATAGACGGTGTCTCAGTGATCGCTGTCTGGGGGCAGTATAGACGGTGTCTCAGTGATCACTGTCTGGGGGCAGTATAGACGGTGTCTCGGTGATCACTGTCTGGGGGCAGTATAGACGGTGTCTCGGTGATCACAGTCTGGGGGCAGTATAGGCGGTGTCTCAGTGATCACAGTCTGGGGGCAGTATAGACGGTGTCTCAGTGATCACAGTCTAGGGGCAGTATAGACGGTGTCTCAGTGATCACTGTCTGGGGGCAGTATAGACGGTGTCTCGGTGATCACAGTCTGGGGGCAGTCTAGACGGTGTCTCGGTGATCACTGTCTGGGGGCAGTATAGACGGTGTCTCGGTGATCACTGTCTGGGGCAGTACAGACGGTGTCTCGGTGATCACTGTCTGGGGGCAGTATAGACGGTGTCTCAGTGATCACAGTCTGGGTGCAGTATAGACGGTGTCTCAGTGATCACAGTCTGGGGGCAGTATAGACGGTGTCTCGGTGATCACAGTCTGGGGGCAGTATAGACGGTGTCTCGGTGATCACAGTCTGGGGGCAGTATAGACGGTGTCTCAGTGATCACAGTCTTGGGGCAGTATAGACGGTGTCTCGGTGATCACAGTCTGGGGGCAGTATAGACGGTGTCTCGGTGATCACTGTCTGGGGGCAGTATAGACGGTGTCTCGGTGATCACAGTCTGGGGGCAGTATAGACGGTGTCTCGGTGATCACTGTCTGGGGGCAGTATAGACGGTGTCTCGGTGATCACTGTCTGGGGGCAGTATAGACGGTGTCTCGGTGATCACTGTCTGGGGGCAGTATAGACGGTGTCTCGGTGATCACTGTCTGGGTGCAGTATAGACGGTGTCTCGGTGATCACAGTCTGGGGGCAGTATAGACGGTGTCTCGGTGATCACAGTCTGGGGGCAGTATAGACGGTGTCTCAGTGATCACAGTCTGGGGGCAGTATAGACGGTGTCTCGGTGATCACAGTCTGGGGGCAGTATAGACGGTGTCTCAGTGATCACAGTCTGGGGGCAGTATAGACGGTGTCTCAGTGATCACAGTCTGGGGGCAGTATAGACGGTGTCTCGGTGATCACAGTCTGGGGGCAGTATAGACGGTGTCTCGGTGATCGCTGTCTGGGGGCAGTACAGACGGTGTCTCGGTGATCACTGTCTGGGGGCAGTATAGACGGTGTCTCGGTGATCACTGTCTGGGGGCAGTATAGACGGTGTCTCGGTGATCACTGTCTGGGGGCAGTATAGACGGTGTCTCAGTGATCACAGTCTGGGGGCAGCATAGACGGTGTCTCGGTGATCACTGTCTGGGGGCAGTATAGACGGTGTCTCGGTGATCACAGTCTGGGGGCAGTATAGACGGAGTCTCAGTGATCACTGTCTGGGGGCAGTATAGACGGTGTCTCGGTGATCACTGTCTGGGGGCAGAATAGACGGTGTCTCGGTGATCACTGTCTGAGGGCAGTATAGACGGTGTCTCGGTGATCACAGTCTGGGGGCAGTATAGACGGAGTCTCAGTGATCACTGTCTGGGGGCAGTATAGACGGTGTCTCGGTGATCACTGTCTGGGGGCAGTATAGACGGTGTCTCGGTGATCGCTGTCTGGGGGCAGTATAGACGGTGTCTCGATGATCACTGTCTGGGGGCAGTATAGACGGTGTCTCGGTGATCGCTGTCTGGGGGCAGTACAGACGGTGTCTCGGTGATCACTGTCTGGGGGCAGTATAGACGGTGTCTCGGTGATCACTGTCTGGGGGCAGTATAGACGGTGTCTCGGTGATCACTGTCTGGGGGCAGTATAGACAGTGTCTCAGTGATCACAGTCTGGGGGCAGTATAGACGGTGTCTCGGTGATCACTGTCTGGGGGCCGTATAGACGGTGTCTCGGTGATCACAGTCTGGGGGCAGTATAGACGGAGTCTCAGTGATCACTGTCTGGGGGCAGTATAGACGGTGTCTCGGTGATCACTGTCTGGGGGCAGAATAGACGGTGTCTCGGTGATCACTGTCTGGGGGCAGTATAGACGGTGTCTCGGTGATCACAGTCTGGGGGCAGTATAGACGGAGTCTCAGTGATCACTGTCTGGGGGCAGTATAGACGGTGTCTCGGTGATCACAGTCTAGGGGCAGTATAGACGGTGTCTCGGTGATCACTGTCTAGGGGCAGTATAGACGGTGTCTCGGTGATCACTGTCTGGGGGCTGGTACAGACCGTGTCTCGGTGATCGCAGTCTGGGGGCAGTATAGACGGTGTCTCGGTGATCACTGTCTGGGGGCAGTATAGACGGAGTCTCAGTGATCGCTGTCTGGGGGCAGTATAGACGGTGTCTCGGTGATCACAGTCTGGGGGCAGTATAGACGGTGTCTCGGTGATCACTGTCTGGGGGCAGTATAGACGGTGTCTCGGTGATCGCTGTCTGGGGGCAGTATAGACGGTGTCTCGGTGATCGCTGTCTGGGGGCAGTATAGACGGTGTCCCGGTGATCACTGTCTGGGGGCTGGTACAGATGGTGTCTCGGTGATCACTGTCTGGGGGCAGTATAGACGGTGTCTCGGTGATCACAGTCTGGGGGCAGTATAGACGGAGTCTCAGTGATCGCTGTCTGGGGGCAGTATAGACGGAGTCTCAGTGATCACTGTCTGGGGGCAGTATAGACGGTGTCTCGGTGATCACTGTCTGGGGGCAGTATAGACGGTGTCTCAGTGATCACAGTCTGGGGGCAGTATAGACGGTGTCTCGGTGATCACAGTCTGGGGGCAGTACAGACGGTGTCTCAGTGATCGCTGTCTGGGGGCAGTATAGACGGTGTCTCGGTGATCACTGTCTGGGGGCAGTATAGACGGTGTCTCGGTGATCACTGTCTGGGGGCAGTATAGACGGTGTCTCGGTGATCACTGTCTGGGGGCAGTATAGACAGTGTCTCAGTGATCACAGTCTGGGGGCAGTATAGACGGTGTCTCGGTGATCACTGTCTGGGGGCCGTATAGACGGTGTCTCGGTGATCACTGTCTGGGGGCAGAATAGACGGTGTCTCGGTGATCACTGTCTGGGGGCAGTATAGACGGTGTCTCGGTGATCACAGTCTGGGGGCAGTATAGACGGAGTCTCAGTGATCACTGTCTGGGGGCAGTATAGACGGTGTCTCGGTGATCACAGTCTAGGGGCAGTATAGACGGTGTCTCGGTGATCACTGTCTAGGGGCAGTATAGACGGTGTCTCGGTGATCACTGTCTGGGGGCTGGTACAGACCGTGTCTCGGTGATCGCAGTCTGGGGGCAGTATAGACGGTGTCTCGGTGATCACTGTCTGGGGGCAGTATAGACGGAGTCTCAGTGATCGCTGTCTGGGGGCAGTATAGACGGTGTCTCGGTGATCACAGTCTGGGGGCAGTATAGACGGTGTCTCGGTGATCACTGTCTGGGGGCAGTATAGACGGTGTCTCGGTGATCGCTGTCTGGGGGCAGTATAGACGGTGTCTCGGTGATCGCTGTCTGGGGGCAGTATAGACGGTGTCTCGGTGATCACTGTCTGGGGGCTGGTACAGATGGTGTCTCGGTGATCACTGTCTGGGGGCAGTATAGACGGTGTCTCGGTGATCACTGTCTGGGGGCAGTATAGACGGTGTCTCAGTGATCGCTGTCTGGGGGCAGTATAGACGGTGTCTCGGTGATCACTGTCTGGGGGCAGTATAGACGGTGTCTCGGTGATCACTGTCTGGGGGCAGTATAGACGGAGTCTCAGTGATCGCTGTCTGGGGGCAGTATAGAGTGTGTCTCGGTGATCACTGTCTGGGGGCAGTATAGACGGTGTCTCGGTGATCACTGCCTGGGGGCAGTATAGACGGTGTCTCGGTGATCACTGTCTGGGGGCAGTATAGGCGGTGTCTCAGTGATCACAGTCTGGGGGCAGTATAGACGGTGTCTCAGTGATCACAGTCTAGGGGCAGTACAGACGGTGTCTCAGTGATCACTGTCTGTGGGCAGTATAGACGGTGTCTCGGTGATCACAGTCTGGGGGCAGTATAGACGGTGTCTCGGTGATCAGTCTGGGGGCAGTATAGACGGTGTCTCGGTGATCGCTGTCTGGGGGCAGTATAGACGGTGTCTCGGTGATCACTGTCTGGGGGCAGTATAGACGGTGTCTCGGTGATCACAGTCTGGGGGCAGTATAGACGGTGTCTCAGTGATCACAGTCTGGGGGCAGTATAGACGGTGTCTCGGTGATCACAGTCTGGGGGCAGTATAGACGGTGTCTCGGTGATCACTGTCTGGGGGCAGTATAGACGGTGTCTCAGTGATCGCTGTCTGGGGGCAGTATAGACGGTGTCTCGGTGATACCTGTCTGGGGGCAGTATAGACGGTGTCTCGGTGATCACTGTCTGGGGGCAGTATAGACGGTGTCTCGGTGATCACTGTCTGGGGGCAGTATAGATGGAGTCTCAGTGATCACTGTCTGGGGGCAGTATAGACGGTGTCTCGGTTATCGCTGTCTGGGGGCAGTATAGACGGTGTCTCGGTGATCACTGTCTGGGGGCAGTATAGACGGTGTCTCAGTGATCGCTGTCTGGGGGCAGTATAGACGGTGTCTCAGTGATCACAGTCTGGGGGCAGTATAGACGGTGTCTCGGTGATCAGTCTGGGGGCAGTATAGACGGTGTCTCGGTGATCGCTGTCTGGGGGCAGTATAGACGGTGTCTCGGTGATCACAGTCTGGGGGCAGTATAGACGGAGTCTCAGTGATCACTGTCTGGGGGCAGTATAGACGGTGTCTCGGTGATCACTGTCTGGGGGCAGTATAGACGGTGTCTCGGTTATCACTGTCTGGGGACAGTAGAGACGGTGTCTCGGTGATCGCAGTCTGGGGGCAGTATAGACGGAGTCTCGGTGATCACAGTCTGGGGGCAGTATAGACGGTGTCTCAGTGATCACTGTCTGGGGGCAGTATAGACGGTGTCTCGGTGATCACAGTCTGGGGGCAGTACAGACGGTGTCTCGGTGATCACTGTCTGGGGGCAGTATAGACGGTGTCTCGGTGATCACAGTCTGGGGGCAGTATAGACGGTGTCTCAGTGATCACTGTCTGGGGGCAGTATAGACGGTGTCTCGGTGATCACAGTCTGGGGGCAGTATAGACGGTGTCTCGGTGATCACTGTCTGGGGGCAGTATAGACGGTCTCTCGGTGATCACTGTCTGGGGGCAGTATAGACGGTGTCTCGGTGATCACTGTCTGGGGGCAGTATAGACGGTGTCTCGGTGATCACTGTCTGGGGGCAGTATAGACGGTGTCTCGGTGATCACAGTCTGGGGGCAGTATAGACGGTGTCTCGGTGATCACTGTCTGGGGGCAGTATAAACGGTGTCTCGGTGATCACTGTCTGGGGGCAGTATAGACGGTGTCTCGGTGATCACTGTCTGGGGGCAGTATAGACGGTGTCTCGGGGATCACAGTCTGGGGCAGTATAGACGGAGTCTCGGTGATCACAGTCTGGGGGCAGTATGGACGGTGTCTCAGTGATCACAGTCTGGGGGCAGTATAGACGGTGTCTCAGTGATCGCTGTCTGGGGGCAGTACAGACGGTGTCTCGGTGATCACTGTCTGGGGGCAGTATAGACGGTGTCTCGGTGATCGCTGTCTGGCGGCAGTATAGACGGTGTCTCGGTGATCACTGTCTGGGGGCAGTATAGACGGTGTCTCGGTGATCACTGTCTGGGGGCAGTATAGACGGTGTCTCGGTGATCACTGTCTGGGGGCAGTATAGACGGTGTCTCGGTGATCACTGTCTGGGGGCAGTATAGACGGTGTCTCGGTGATCACTGTCTGGGGGCAGTATAGACGGTGTCTCGGTGATCACTGTCTGGGGGCAGTATAGACGGTGTCTCGGTGATCACAGTCTGGGGCAGTATAGACGGAGTCTCAGTGATCACAGTCTGGGGGCAGTATAGACGGTGTCTCGGTGATCACGGTCTGGGGGCAGTATAGACGGTGTCTCGGTGATCACTGTCTGGGGGCAGTATAGACGGTGTCTCGGTGATCACTGTCTGGGGGCAGTATAGACGGTGTCTCGGTGATCACTGTCTGGGGGCAGTATAGACGGTGTCTCGGTGATCGCTGTCTGGGGGCAGTACAGACGGTGTCTCAGTGATCACTGTCTGGGGGCAGTATAGACGGTGTCTCGGTGATCGCTGTCTGGGGGCAGTATAGATGGTGTCTCAGTGATCACAGTCTGGGGGCAGTATAGACGGTGTCTCGGTGATCACAGTCTGGGGGCAGCATAGACGGTGTCTCAGTGATCGCAGTCTGGGGCAGTATAGACGGTGTCTCGGTGATCACAGTCTGGGGGCTATATAGACGGTGTCTCGGTGATCACAGTCTGGGGGCAGTATAGACGGTGTCTCGGTGATCACTGTCTGGGGGCAGTATAGACGGTGTCTCGGTGATCACAGTCTGGGGGCAGTATAGACGGTGTCTCGGTGATCGCTGTCTGGGGGCAGTATAGACGGTGTCTCGGTGATCGCTGTCTGGGGGCAGTATAGACGGAGTCTCGGTGATCACTGTCTGGGGGCAGTATAGACGGTGTCTCGGTGATCACAGTCTGGGGGCAGTACAGACGGTGTCTCGGTGATCGCTGTCTGGGGGCAGTATAGACGGAGTCTGGTGATCACAGTCTGGGGGCAGTATAGACGGTGTCTCGGTGATCACTGTCTGGGGGCAGTATAGACGGTCTCTCGGTGATCACTGTCTGGGGGCTGGTACAGACGGTGTCTGGTGATCACAGTCTGGGGGCAGTATAGACGGTGTCTCGGTGATCACTGTCTGGGGGCAGTATAGACGGAGTCTCAGTGATCACAGTCTGGGGGCAGTATAGACGGTGTCTCAGTGATCACAGTCTGGGGGCAGTATAGACGGTGTCTCGGTGATCACTGTCTGGGGGCAGTATAGACGGTGTCTCGGTGATCACTGTCTGGGGGCAGTATAGACGGTGTCTCGGTGATCACTGTCTGGGGGCAGTATAGACGGTGTCTCGGTGATCACTGTCTGGGGGCAGTATAGACGGTGTCTCGGTGATCACAGTCTGGGGGCAGTATAGACGGAGTCTCGGTGATCACGGTCTGGGGGCAGTATAGACGGTGTCTCGGTGATCACGGTGTGGGGGCAGTATAGACGGTGTCTCGGTGATCACTGTCTGGGGGCAGTATAGACGGTGTCTCGGTGATCACTGTCTGGGGGCAGTATAGACGGTGTCTCGGTGATCACTGTCTGGGGGCAGTATAGACGGTGTCTCGGTGATCGCTGTCTGGGGGCAGTACAGACGGTGTCTCAGTGATCACTGTCTGGGGGCAGTATAGACGGTGTCTCGGTGATCGCTGTCTGGGGGCAGTATAGACGGTGTCTCAGTGATCACAGTCTGGGGGCAGTATAGACGGTGTCTCGGTGATCACAGTCTGGGGGCAGCATAGACGGTGTCTCAGTGATCGCAGTCTGGGGGCAGTATAGACGGTGTCTCGGTGATCACAGTCTGGGGGCAATATAGACGGTGTCTCGGTGATCACAGTCTGGGGGCAGTATAGACGGTGTCTCGGTGATCACTGTCTGGGGGCAGTATAGACGGTGTCTCGGTGATCACAGTCTGGGGGCAGTATAGACGGTGTCTCGGTGATCGCTGTCTGGGGGCAGTATAGACGGTGTCTCGGTGATCGCTGTCTGGGGGCAGTATAGACGGAGTCTCGGTGATCACTGTCTGGGGGCAGTATAGACGGTGTCTCGGTGATCACAGTCTGGGGGCAGTACAGACGGTGTCTCGGTGATCGCTGTCTGGGGGCAGTATAGACGGAGTCTGGTGATCACAGTCTGGGGGCAGTATAGACGGTGTCTCGGTGATCACTGTCTGGGGGCAGTATAGACGGTGTCTCGGTGATCACTGTCTGGGGGCAGTATAGACGGTCTCTCGGTGATCACTGTCTGGGGGCTGGTACAGACGGTGTCTGGTGATCACAGTCTGGGGGCAGTATAGACGGTGTCTCGGTGATCACAGTCTGGGGGCAGTATAGACGGAGTCTCAGTGATCACAGTCTGGGGGCAGTATAGACGGTGTCTCAGTGATCACAGTCTGGGGGCAGTATAGACGGTGTCTCGGTGATCACTGTCTGGGGGCAGTATAGACGGTGTCTCAGTGATCGCTGTCTGGGGGAAGTATGGACGGTGTCTCAGTGATCACTGTCTGGGGGCAGTATGGACGGTGTCTCGGTGATCACAGTCTGGGGGCAGTATAGACGGAGTCTCAGTGATCACTGTCTGGGGCAGTATAGACGGTGTCTCAGTGATCGCTGTCTGGGGGCAGTATAGACGGTGTCTCAGTGATCACTGTCTGGGGGCAGTATAGACGGTGTCTCGGTGATCACAGTCTGGGTGCAGTATAGACGGTGTCTCAGTGATCGCTGTCTGGGGGCAGTGTAGACGGTGTCTCGGTGATCGCTGTCTGGGGGCAGTATAGACGGTGTCTCGGTGATCACTGTCTGGGGGCAGTATAGACGGTGTCTCGGTGATCACAGTCTGGGGGCAGTATAGACGGTGTCTCGGTGATCACTGTCTGGGGGCAGTATTGACGGTGTCTCGGTGATCACTGTCTGGGGGCAGTATAGACGGTCTCTCGGTGATCACTGTCTGGGGGCTGGTACAGACGGTGTCTGGTGATCACAGTCTGGGGGCAGTATAGACGGTGTCTCGGTGATCACAGTCTGCGGGCAGTATAGACGGAGTCTCAGTGATCACAGTCTGGGGGCAGTATAGACGGTGTCTCGGTGATCACTGTCTGGGGGCAGTATAGTCGGTGTCTCGGTGATCACTGTCTGGGGGCAGTATAGACGGTGTCTCAGTGATCACAGTCTGGGGACAGTACAGACGGTGTCTCAGTGATCACTGTCTGGGGACAGTATAGACGGTGTCTCGGTGATCACAGTCTGGGGGCAGTATAGACGGTGTCTCGGTGATCGCTGTCTGGGGGCAGTATAGACGGTGTCTCAGTGATCACAGTCTGGGGGCAGTATAGACGGTGTCTCGGTGATCACTGTCTGGGGGCAGTATGGACGGTGTCTCAGTGATCGCTGTCTGGGGGCAGTATAGACGGTGTCTCAGTGATCACTGTCTGGGGGCAGTATAGACGGTGTCTCGGTGATCACAGTCTGGGGGCAGTATAGACGGAGTCTCAGTGATCACTGTCTGGGGCAGTATAGACGGAGTCTCGGTGATCACTGTCTGGGGGCAGTATAGACGGTGTCTCGGTGATCACAGTCTGGGGGCAGTACAGACGGTGTCTCGGTGATCGCTGTCTGGGGGCAGTATAGACGGAGTCTGGTGATCACAGTCTGGGGGCAGTATAGACGGTGTCTCGGTGATCACTGTCTGGGGGCAGTATAGACGGTCTCTCGGTGATCACTGTCTGGGGGCTGGTACAGACGGTGTCTGGTGATCACAGTCTGGGGGCAGTATAGACGGTGTCTCGGTGATCACTGTCTGGGGGCAGTATAGACGGAGTCTCAGTGATCACAGTCTGGGGGCAGTATAGACGGTGTCTCAGTGATCACAGTCTGGGGGCAGAATAGACGGTGTCTCGGTGATCACTGTCTGGGGGCAGTATAGACGGTGTCTCGGTGATCACTGTCTGGGGGCAGTATAGACGGTGTCTCGGTGATCACTGTCTGGGGGCAGTATAGACGGTGTCTCGGTGATCACTGTCTGGGGGCAGTATAGACGGTGTCTCGGTGATCACAGTCTGGGGGCAGTATAGACGGAGTCTCGGTGATCACGGTCTGGGGGCAGTATAGACGGTGTCTCGGTGATCACGGTGTGGGGGCAGTATAGACGGTGTCTCGGTGATCACTGTCTGGGGGCAGTATAGACGGTGTCTCGGTGATCACTGTCTGGGGGCAGTATAGACGGTGTCTCGGTGATCACTGTCTGGGGGCAGTATAGACGGTGTCTCGGTGATCGCTGTCTGGGGGCAGTACAGACGGTGTCTCAGTGATCACTGTCTGGGGGCAGTATAGACGGTGTCTCGGTGATCGCTGTCTGGGGGCAGTATAGACGGTGTCTCAGTGATCACAGTCTGGGGGCAGTATAGACGGTGTCTCGGTGATCACAGTCTGGGGGCAGCATAGACGGTGTCTCAGTGATCGCAGTCTGGGGGCAGTATAGACGGTGTCTCGGTGATCACAGTCTGGGGGCAATATAGACGGTGTCTCGGTGATCACAGTCTGGGGGCAGTATAGACGGTGTCTCGGTGATCACTGTCTGGGGGCAGTATAGACGGTGTCTCGGTGATCACAGTCTGGGGGCAGTATAGACGGTGTCTCGGTGATCGCTGTCTGGGGGCAGTATAGACGGTGTCTCGGTGATCGCTGTCTGGGGGCAGTATAGACGGAGTCTCGGTGATCACTGTCTGGGGGCAGTATAGACGGTGTCTCGGTGATCACAGTCTGGGGGCAGTACAGACGGTGTCTCGGTGATCGCTGTCTGGGGGCAGTATAGACGGAGTCTGGTGATCACAGTCTGGGGGCAGTATAGACGGTGTCTCGGTGATCACTGTCTGGGGGCAGTATAGACGGTGTCTCGGTGATCACTGTCTGGGGGCAGTATAGACGGTCTCTCGGTGATCACTGTCTGGGGGCTGGTACAGACGGTGTCTGGTGATCACAGTCTGGGGGCAGTATAGACGGTGTCTCGGTGATCACAGTCTGGGGGCAGTATAGACGGAGTCTCAGTGATCACAGTCTGGGGGCAGTATAGACGGTGTCTCAGTGATCACAGTCTGGGGGCAGTATAGACGGTGTCTCGGTGATCACTGTCTGGGGGCAGTATAGACGGTGTCTCAGTGATCGCTGTCTGGGGGAAGTATGGACGGTGTCTCAGTGATCACTGTCTGGGGGCAGTATGGACGGTGTCTCGGTGATCACAGTCTGGGGGCAGTATAGACGGAGTCTCAGTGATCACTGTCTGGGGCAGTATAGACGGTGTCTCAGTGATCGCTGTCTGGGGGCAGTATAGACGGTGTCTCAGTGATCACTGTCTGGGGGCAGTATAGACGGTGTCTCGGTGATCACAGTCTGGGTGCAGTATAGACGGTGTCTCAGTGATCGCTGTCTGGGGGCAGTGTAGACGGTGTCTCGGTGATCGCTGTCTGGGGGCAGTATAGACGGTGTCTCGGTGATCACTGTCTGGGGGCAGTATAGACGGTGTCTCGGTGATCACAGTCTGGGGGCAGTATAGACGGTGTCTCGGTGATCACTGTCTGGGGGCAGTATTGACGGTGTCTCGGTGATCACTGTCTGGGGGCAGTATAGACGGTCTCTCGGTGATCACTGTCTGGGGGCTGGTACAGACGGTGTCTGGTGATCACAGTCTGGGGGCAGTATAGACGGTGTCTCGGTGATCACAGTCTGCGGGCAGTATAGACGGAGTCTCAGTGATCACAGTCTGGGGGCAGTATAGACGGTGTCTCAGTGATCACAGTCTGGGGGCAGTATAGACGGTGTCTCGGTGATCACTGTCTGGGGGCAGTATGGACGGTGTCTCAGTGATCGCTGTCTGGGGGCAGTATAGACGGTGTCTCAGTGATCACTGTCTGGGGGCAGTATAGACGGTGTCTCGGTGATCACAGTCTGGGGGCAGTATAGACGGAGTCTCAGTGATCACTGTCTGGGGCAGTATAGACGGTGTCTCAGTGATCGCTGTCTGGGGGCAGTATAGACGGTGTCTCAGTGATCACTGTCTGGGGGCAGTATAGACGGTGTCTCGGTGATCACAGTCTGGGTGCAGTATAGACGGTGTCTCAGTGATCGCTGTCTGGGGGCAGTGTAGGCGGTGTCTCGGTGATCGCTGTCTGGGGGCAGTATAGACGGTGTCTCGGTGATCACTGTCTGGGGGCAGTATAGACGGTGTCTCGGTGATCACAGTCTGGGGGCAGTATAGACGGTGTCTCGGTGATCACTGTCTGGGGGCAGTATAGACGGTGTCTCGGTGATCACTGTCTGGGGGCAGTATAGACGGTGTCTCGGTGATCACTGTCTGGGGGCAGTATAGAAGGTGTCTCAGTGATCGCTGTCTGGGGGCAGTGTAGACGGTGTCTCGGTGATCGCTGTCTGGGGGCAGTATAGACGGTGTCTCGGTGATCGCTGTCTGGGGGCAGTATAGATGGTGTCTCGGTGATCACAGTCTGGGGGCAGTATAGACGGTGTCTCGGTGATCACTGTCTGGGGGCAGTATAGACGGTGTCTCGGTGATCGCAGTCTGGGGGCAGTATAGACGGTGTCTCGGTGATCACTGTCTGGGGGCAGTATAGACGGTGTCTCAGTGATCACTGTCTGGGGCAGTATAGACGGTGTCTCAGTGATCACTGTCTGGGGGCAGTATAGACGGTGTCTCGGTGATCGCAGTCTGGGGGCAGTATAGACGGAGTCTCAGTGATCGCTGTCTGGGGGCAGTATAGACGGTGTCTCGGTGATCACAGTCTGGCGGCAGTATAAACGGTGTCTCGGTGATCGCTGTCTGGGGGCAGTATAGACGGTGTCTCAGTGATCGCAGTCTGGGGGCAGTATAGACGGTGTCTCGGTGATCGCTGTCTGGGGGCAGTATAGACGGTGTCTCGGTGATCACTGTCTGGGGGCAGTATAGACGGTGTCTCGGTGATCACTGTCTGGGGGCAGTATAGACGGAGTCTCGGTGATCACAGTCTGGGGGCAGTATAGACGGTGTCTCGGTGATCACTGTCTGGGGGCAGTATAGACGGTGTCTCGGTGATCACTGTCTGGGGGCAGTATAGACAGTGTCTCGGTGATCACAGTCTGGGGGCAGTATAGACGGTGTCTCGGTGATCACAGTCTGGGGCAGTATAGACGGTGTCTCGGTGATCACTGTCTGGGGGCAGTATAGACGGTGTCTCAGTGATCACTGTCTGGGGGCAGTATAGACGGTGTCTCGGTGATCGCTGTCTGGGGGCAGTATAGACGGTGTCTCGGTGATCACAGTCTGGGGGCAGTATAGATGGTGTCTCGGTGATCACAGTCTGGGGGCAGTATAGACGGTGTCTCAGTGATCACAGTCTGGGGGCAGTATAGACGGTGTCTCGGTGATCACAGTCTGGGGCAGTATAGACGGTGTCTCGGTGATCGCAGTCTGGGGGCAGTATAGACGGTGTCTCAGTGATCGCAGTCTGGGGGCAGTATAGACGGTGTCTCGGTGATCGCAGTCTGGGGGCAGTATAGACGGTGTCTCGGTGATCACTGTCTGGGGGCAGTATAGACGGTGTCTCGGTGATCACAGTCTGGGGGCAGTATAGATGGTGTCTCGGTGATCGCTGTATGGGGGCAGTATAGACGGTGTCTCGGTGATCACTGTCTGGGGGCAGTATAGACGGTGTCTCGGTGATCGCAGTCTGGGGGCAGTATAGACGGTGTCTCGGTGATCACTGTCTGGGGGCAGTGTAGACGGTGTCTCAGTGATCACTGTCTGGGGGCAGTATAGACGGTGTCTCAGTGATCACTGTCTGGGGGCAGTATAGACGGTGTCTCGGTGATCGCAGTCTGGGGGCAGTATAGATGGAGTCTCAGTGATCGCTGTCTGGGGGCAGTATAGACGGTGTCTCAGTGATCACTGTCTGGGGGCAGTATAGACGGTGTCTCGGTGATCACTGTCTGGGGGCAGTATAGACGGTGTCTCGGAGATCGCTGTCTGGGGGCAGTATAGACGGTGTCTCAGTGATCGCTGTCTGGGGGCAGTATAGACGGTGTCTCAGTGATCACTGTCTGGGGGCAGTATAGACGGTGTCTCGGTGATCACTGTCTGGGGGCAGTATAGACGGTGTCTCGGAGATCGCTGTCTGGGGGCAGTATAGACGGTGTCTCGGTGATCGCAGTCTGGGGGCAGTATAGACGGTGTCTCGGTGATCGCTGTCTGGGGGCAGTACAGACGGTGTCTCGGTGATCACTGTCTGGGGGCAGTATAGACGGAGTCTCGGTGATCACTGTCTGGGGGCAGTATAGACGGTGTCTCAGTGATCACTGTCCGGGGGCAGTATAGACGGTGTCTCGGTGATCACAGTCTGGGGCAGTATAGACGGTGTCTCGGTGATCACTGTCTGGGGACAGTATAGACGGTGTCTCGGTGATCGCAGTCTGGGGGCAGTATAGACGGTGTCTCAGTGATCGCAGTCTGGGGGCAGTATAGACGGCGTCTCGGTGATCGCAGTCTGGGGGCAGTATAGACGGTGTCTCGGTGATCACTGTCTGGGGGCAGTATAGACGGTGTCTCGGTGATCACAGTCTGGGGGCAGTATAGACGGTGTCTCGGTGATCGCTGTCTGGGGGCAGTATAGACGGTGTCTCAGTGATCGCAGTCTGGGGGCAGTATAGACGGTGTCTCGGTGATCGCTGTCTGGGGGCAGTATAGACGGTGTCTCGGTGATCACTGTCTGGGGGCAGTATAGACGGTGTCTCAGTGATCGCAGTCTGGGGGCAGTATCGACGGTGTCTCGGTGATCGCTGTCTGGGGGCAGTATAGACGGTGTCTCGGTGATCGCAGTCTGGGGGCAGTATAGACGGTGTCTCGGTGATCGCTGTCTGGGGGCAGTATAGACGGTGTCTCAGTGATCGCAGTCTGGGGGCAGTATAGACGGTGTCTCGGTGATCGCTGTCTGGGGGCAGTATAGACGGTGTCTCGGTGATCACAGTCTGGGGGCAGTATAGACGGTGTCTCGGTGATCACAGTCTGGGGGCAGTATAGACGGTGTCTCGGTCATCACTGTCTGGGGGCAGTATAGACGGTGTCTCGGTGATCGCAGTCTGGGGGCAGTATAGACGGTGTCTTCAGTGATCGCTGTCTGGGGGCAGTATAGACGGTGTCTCGGTGATCACTGTCTGGGGGCAGTATTGACGGTGTCTCGGTGATCACTGTCTGGGGGCAGTATAGACGGTCTCTCGGTGATCACTGTCTGGGGGCTGGTACAGACGGTGTCTGGTGATCACAGTCTGGGGGCAGTATAGACGGTGTCTCGGTGATCACAGTCTGGGGGCAGTATAGACGGAGTCTCAGTGATCACAGTCTGGGGGCAGTATAGACGGTGTCTCGGTGATCACTGTCTGGGGGCAGTATAGACGGTGTCTCAGTGATCGCTGTCTGGGGGCAGTATAGACGGTGTCTCAGTGATCACTGTCTGGGGGCAGTATAGACGGTGTCTCGGTGATCACAGTCTGGGGGCAGTATAGACGGAGTCTCAGTGATCACTGTCTGGGGCAGTATAGACGGTGTCTCAGTGATCGCTGTCTGGGGGCAGTATGGACGGTGTCTCAGTGATCACTGTCTGGGGGCAGTATGGACGGTGTCTCGGTGATCACAGTCTGGGGGCAGTATAGACGGAGTCTCAGTGATCACTGTCTGGGGCAGTATAGACGGTGTCTCAGTGATCGCTGTCTGGGGGCAGTATAGACGGTGTCTCAGTGATCACTGTCTGGGGGCAGTATAGACGGTGTCTCGGTGATCACAGTCTGGGTGCAGTATAGACGGTGTCTCAGTGATCGCTGTCTGGGGGCAGTGTAGACGGTGTCTCGGTGATCGCTGTCTGGGGGCAGTATAGACGGTGTCTCGGTGATCACTGTCTGGGGGCAGTATAGACGGTGTCTCGGTGATCACAGTCTGGGGGCAGTATAGACGGTGTCTCGGTGATCACTGTCTGGGGGCTGTATTGACGGTGTCTCGGTGATCACTGTCTGGGGGCAGTATAGACGGTCTCTCGGTGATCACTGTCTGGGGGCTGGTACAGACGGTGTCTGGTGATCACAGTCTGGGGGCAGTATAGACGGTGTCTCGGTGATCACAGTCTGGGGGCAGTATAGACGGAGTCTCAGTGATCACAGACTGGGGGCAGTATAGACGGTGTCTCAGTGATCACAATCTGGGGGCAGTATAGACGGTGTCTCGGTGATCACTGTCTGGGGGCAGTATGGACGGTGTCTCAGTGATCGCTGTCTGGGGGCAGTATAGACGGTGTCTCAGTGATCACTGTCTGGGGGCAGTATAGACGGTGTCTCGGTGATCACAGTCTGGGGGCAGTATAGACGGAGTCTCAGTGATCACTGTCTGGGGCAGTATAGACGGTGTCTCAGTGATCGCTGTCTGGGGGCAGTATAGACGGTGTCTCAGTGATCACTGTCTGGGGGCAGTATAGACGGTGTCTCGGTGATCACAGTCTGGGTGCAGTATAGACGGTGTCTCAGTGATCGCTGTCTGGGGGCAGTGTAGGCGGTGTCTCGGTGATCGCTGTCTGGGGGCAGTATAGACGGTGTCTCGGTGATCACTGTCTGGGGGCAGTATAGACGGTGTCTCGGTGATCACAGTCTGGGGGCAGTATAGACGGTGTCTCGGTGATCACTGTCTGGGGGCAGTATAGACGGTGTCTCGGTGATCACTGTCTGGGGGCAGTATAGACGGTGTCTCGGTGATCACTGTCTGGGGGCAGTATAGAAGGTGTCTCAGTGATCGCTGTCTGGGGGCAGTGTAGACGGTGTCTCGGTGATCGCTGTCTGGGGGCAGTATAGACGGTGTCTCGGTGATCGCTGTCTGGGGGCAGTATAGACGGTGTCTCGGTGATCACAGTCTGGGGGCAGTATAGACGGTGTCTCGGTGATCACTGTCTGGGGGCAGTATAGACGGTGTCTCGGTGATCGCAGTCTGGGGGCAGTATAGACGGTGTCTCGGTGATCGCTGTCTGGGGGCAGTATAGACGGTGTCTCAGTGATCACTGTCTGGGGGCAGTATAGACGGTGTCTCAGTGATCACTGTCTGGGGGCAGTATAGACAGTGTCTCGGTGATCGCAGTCTGGGGGCAGTATAGACGGAGTCTCAGTGATCGCTGTCTGGGGGCAGTATAGACGGTGTCTCGGTGATCACAGTCTGGGGGCAGTATAGACGGTGTCTCGGTGATCGCTGTCTGGGGGCAGTATAGACGGTGTCTCAGTGATCGCAGTCTGGGGGCAGTATAGACGGTGTCTCGGTGATCGCTGTCTGGGGGCAGTACAGACGGTGTCTCGGTGATCACTGTCTGGGGGCAGTATAGCCGGTGTCTCGGTGATCACTGTCTGGGGGCAGTATAGACGGAGTCTCGGTGATCACAGTCTGGGGGCAGTATAGACGGTGTCTCGGTGATCACAGTCTGGGGGCAGTATAGACGGTGTCTCGGTGATCACTGTCGGGGGGCAGTATAGACGGTGTCTCGGTGATCACTGTCTGGGGGCAGTATAGACAGTGTCTCGGTGATCACAGTCTGGGGGCAGTATAGACGGTGTCTCGGTGATCACAGTCTGGGGCAGTATAGACGGTGTCTCGGTGATCACTGTCTGGGGGCAGTATAGACGGTGTCTCAGTGATCACTGTCTGGGGGCAGTATAGACGGTGTCTCGGTGATCGCTGTCTGGGGGCAGTATAGACGGTGTCTCGGAGATCACAGTCTGGGGGCAGTATAGATGGTGTCTCGGTGATCACAGTCTGGGGGCAGTATAGACGGTGTCTCAGTGATCACAGTCTGGGGGCAGTATAGACGGTGTCTCGGTGATCACAGTCTGGGGCAGTATAGACGGTGTCTCGGTGATCACTGTCTGGGGACAGTATAGACGGTGACTCGGTGATCGCAGTCTGGGGGCAGTATAGACGGTGTCTCAGTGATCGCAGTCTGGGGGCAGTATAGACGGTGTCTCGGTGATCGCAGTCTGGGGGCAGTATAGACGGTGTCTCGGTGATCACTGTCTGGGGGCAGTATAGACGGTGTCTCGGTGATCACAGTCTGGGGGCAGTATAGACGGTGTCTCGGTGATCGCTGTCTGGGGGCAGTATAGACGGTGTCTCGGTGATCACTGTCTGGGGGCAGTATAGACGGTGTCTCGGTGATCGCAGTCTGGGGGCAGTATAGACGGTGTCTCGGTGATCACTGTCTGGGGGCAGTGTAGACGGTGTCTCAGTGATCACTGTCTGGGGGCAGTATAGACGGTGTCTCAGTGATCACTGTCTGGGGGCAGTATAGACGGTGTCTCGGTGATCGCAGTCTGGGGGCAGTATAGACGGAGTCTCAGTGATCGCTGTCTGGGGGCAGTATAGACGGTGTCTCAGTGATCACTGTCTGGGGGCAGTATAGACGGTGTCTCGGTGATCACTGTCTGGGGGCAGTATAGACGGTGTCTCGGTGATCGCTGTCTGGGGCAGTATAGACGGTGTCTCGGTGATCGCAGTCTGGGGGCAGTATAGACGGTGTCTCGGTGATCACTGTCTGGGGGCAGTATAGACGGTGTCTCGGTGATCACTGTCTGGGGGCAGTGCAGACGGTGTCTCGGTGATCACTGTCTGGGGGCAGTATAGACGGTGTCTCAGTGATCACTGTCTGGGGGCAGTATAGACGGTGTCTCAGTGATCACTGTCTGGGGGCAGTATAGACGGTGTCTCAGTGATCGCTGTCTGGGGGCAGTATAGACGGTGTCTCGGTGATCACTGTCTGGGGGCAGTATAGACGGTGTCTCGGTGATCACTGTCTGGGGGCAGTATAGACGGTGTCTCGGTGATCACAGTCTGGGGGCAGTATAGACGGTGTCTCGGTGATCGCTGTCTGGGGGCAGTATAGACGGTGTCTCAGTGATCACTGTCTGGGGGCAGTATTGACGGTGTCTCGGTGATCACAGTCTGGGGGCAGTATAGACGGAGTCTCGGTGATCACTGTCTGGGGGCAGTATAGACGGTGTCTCGGTGATCACTGTCTGGGGGCAGTACAGACGGTGTCTCGGTGATCACTGTCTGGGGGCAGTATAGACGGAGTCTCGGTGATCACTGTCTGGGGGCAGTATAGACGGTGTCTCAGTGATCACTGTCCGGGGGCAGTATAGACGGTGTCTCGGTGATCACTGTCTGGGGGCAGTATAGACGGTGTCTCGGTGATCACTGTCTGGGGGCAGTACAGACGGTGTCTCAGTGATCACAGTCTGGGGGCAGTATAGACGGTGTCTCGGTGATCACTGTCTGGGGGCAGTATAGACGGAGTCTCGGTGATCACAGTCTGGGGGCAGTATAGACGGTGTCTCGGTGATCACAGTCTGGGGGCAGTATAGACGGTGTCTCGGTGATCACTGTCGGGGGGCAGTATAGACGGTGTCTCGGTGATCACTGTCTGGGGGCAGTATAGACAGTGTCTCGGTGATCACAGTCTGGGGGCAGTGTAGACGGTGTCTCGGTGATCACAGTCTGGGGCAGTATAGACGGTGTCTCGGTGATCACTGTCTGGGGGCAGTATAGACGGTGTCTCAGTGATCACTGTCTGGGGGCAGTATAGACGGTGTCTCGGTGATCGCTGTCTGGGGGCAGTATAGACGGTGTCTCGGAGATCACAGTCTGGGGGCAGTATAGATGGTGTCTCGGTGATCACAGTCTGGGGGCAGTATAGACGGTGTCTCAGTGATCACAGTCTGGGGGCAGTATAGACGGTGTCTCGGTGATCACAGTCTGGGGCAGTATAGACAGTGTCTCGGTGATCACTGTCTGGGGACAGTATAGACGGTGTCTCGGTGATCGCAGTCTGGGGGCAGTATAGACGGTGTCTCAGTGATCGCAGTCTGGGGGCAGTATAGACGGTGTCTCGGTGATCGCAGTCTGGGGGCAGTATAGACGGTGTCTCGGTGATCACTGTCTGGGGGCAGTATAGACGGTGTCTCGGTGATCACAGTCTGGGGGCAGTATAGACGGTGTCTCGGTGATCGCTGTCTGGGGGCAGTATAGACGGTGTCTCGGTGATCACTGTCTGGGGGCAGTATAGACGGTGTCTCGGTGATCGCAGTCTGGGGGCAGTATAGACGGTGTCTCGGTGATCACTGTCTGGGGGCAGTGTAGACGGTGTCTCAGTGATCACTGTCTGGGGGCAGTATAGACGGTGTCTCAGTGATCACTGTCTGGGGGCAGTATAGACGGTGTCTCGGTGATCGCAGTCTGGGGGCAGTATAGACGGAGTCTCAGTGATCGCTGTCTGGGGGCAGTATAGACGGTGTCTCAGTGATCACTGTCTGGGGGCAGTATAGACGGTGTCTCGGTGATCACTGTCTGGGGGCAGTATAGACGGTGTCTCGGTGATCGCTGTCTGGGGCAGTATAGACGGTGTCTCGGTGATCGCAGTCTGGGGGCAGTATAGACGGTGTCTCGGTGATCACTGTCTGGGGGCAGTATAGACGGTGTCTCGGTGATCACTGTCTGGGGGCAGTGCAGACGGTGTCTCGGTGATCACTGTCTGGGGGCAGTATAGACGGTGTCTCAGTGATCACTGTCTGGGGGCAGTATAGACGGTGTCTCAGTGATCACTGTCTGGGGGCAGTATAGACGGTGTCTCAGTGATCGCTGTCTGGGGGCAGTATAGACGGTGTCTCGGTGATCACTGTCTGGGGGCAGTATAGACGGTGTCTCGGTGATCACTGTCTGGGGGCAGTATAGACGGTGTCTCGGTGATCACAGTCTGGGGGCAGTATAGACGGTGTCTCGGTGATCGCTGTCTGGGGGCAGTATAGACGGTGTCTCAGTGATCACTGTCTGGGGGCAGTATTGACGGTGTCTCGGTGATCACAGTCTGGGGGCAGTATAGACGGAGTCTCGGTGATCACTGTCTGGGGGCAGTATAGACGGTGTCTCGGTGATCACTGTCTGGGGGCAGTACAGACGGTGTCTCGGTGATCACTGTCTGGGGGCAGTATAGACGGAGTCTCGGTGATCACTGTCTGGGGGCAGTATAGACGGTGTCTCAGTGATCACTGTCCGGGGGCAGTATAGACGGTGTCTCGGTGATCACTGTCTGGGGGCAGTATAGACGGTGTCTCGGTGATCACTGTCTGGGGGCAGTACAGACGGTGTCTCAGTGATCACAGTCTGGGGGCAGTATAGACGGTGTCTCGGTGATCACAGTCTGGGGCAGTATAGACGGTGTCTCGGTGATCACTGTCTGGGGACAGTATAGACGGTGTCTCGGTGATCGCAGTCTGGGGGCAGTATAGACGGTGTCTCAGTGATCGCAGTCTGGGGGCAGTATAGACGGTGTCTCGGTGATCGCAGTCTGGGGGCAGTATAGACGGTGTCTCGGTGATCACTGCCTGGGGGCAGTATAGACGGTGTCTCGGTGATCACAGTCTGGGGGCAGTATAGACGGTGTCTCGGTGATCGCTGTCTGGGGGCAGTATAGACGGTGTCTCAGTGATCGCAGTCTGGGGGCAGTATAGACGGTGTCTCGGTGATCGCTGTCTGGGGGCAGTATAGACGGTGTGTCGGTGATCACTGTCTGGGGGCAGTATAGACGGTGTCTCAGTGATCGCAGTCTGGGGGCAGTATCGACGGTGTCTCGGTGATCGCTGTCTGGGGGCAGTACAGACGGTGTCTCGGTGATCGCAGTCTGGGGGCAGTATAGACGGTGTCTCGGTGATCGCTGTCTGGGGGCAGTATAGACGGTGTCTCAGTGATCGCAGTCTGGGGGCAGTATAGACGGTGTCTCGGTGATCGCTGTCTGGGGGCAGTATAGACGGTGTCTCGGTGATCACAGTCTGGGGGCAGTATAGACGGTGTCTCGGTGATCACAGTCTGGGGGCAGTATAGACGGTGTCTCGGTCATCACTGTCTGGGGGCAGTATAGACGGTGTCTCGGTGATCGCAGTCTGGGGGCAGTATAGACGGTGTCTCAGTGATCGCTGTCTGGGGGCAGTATAGACGGTGTCTCGGTGATCACTGTCTGGGGGCAGTATTGACGGTGTCTCGGTGATCACTGTCTGGGGGCAGTATAGACGGTCTCTCGGTGATCACTGTCTGGGGGCTGGTACAGACGGTGTCTGGTGATCACAGTCTGGGGGCAGTATAGACGGTGTCTCGGTGATCACAGTCTGGGGGCAGTATAGACGGAGTCTCAGTGATCACAGTCTGGGGGCAGTATCGACGGTGTCTCAGTGATCACAGTCTGGGGGCAGTATAGACGGTGTCTCGGTGATCACTGTCTGGGGGCAGTATAGACGGTGTCTCAGTGATCGCTGTCTGGGGGCAGTATAGACGGTGTCTCAGTGATCACTGTCTGGGGGCAGTATAGACGGTGTCTCGGTGATCACAGTCTGGGGGCAGTATAGACGGAGTCTCAGTGATCACTGTCTGGGGCAGTATAGACGGTGTCTCAGTGATCGCTGTCTGGGGGCAGTATAGACGGTGTCTCAGTGATCACTGTCTGGGGGCAGTATAGACGGTGTCTCGGTGATCACAGTCTGGGTGCAGTATAGACGGTGTCTCAGTGATCGCTGTCTGGGGGCAGTGTAGGCGGTGTCTCGGTGATCGCTGTCTGGGGGCAGTATAGACGGTGTCTCGGTGATCACTGTCTGGGGGCAGTATAGACGGTGTCTCGGTGATCACTGTCTGGGGGCAGTATAGACGGTGTCTCGGTGATCGCAGTCTGGGGGCAGTATAGACGGTGTCTCGGTGATCGCAGTCTGGGGGCAGTATAGACGGAGTCTCAGTGATCGCTGTCTGGGGGCAGTATAGACGGTGTCTCGGTGATCACAGTCTGGGGGCAGTATAGACGGTGTCTCGGTGATCGCTGTCTGGGGGCAGTATAGACGGTGTCTCAGTGATCGCAGTCTGGGGGCAGTATAGACGGTGTCTCGGTGATCGCTGTCTGGGGGCAGTATAGACGGTGTCTCGGTGCTCACTGTCTGGGGGCAGTATAGACGGTGTCTCGGTGATCACTGTCTGGGGGCAGTATAGACGGAGTCTCGGTGATCACAGTCTGGGGGCAGTATAGACGGTGTCTCGGTGATCACAGTCTGGGGGAAGTATAGACGGTGTCTCGGTGATCACTGTCTGGGGGCAGTATAGACGGTGTCTCGGTGATCACTGTCTGGGGGCAGTATAGACAGTGTCTCGGTGATCACAGTCTGGGGGCAGTATAGACGGTGTCTCGGTGATCACAGTCTGGGGCAGTATAGACGGTGTCTCGGTGATCACTGTCTGGGGGCAGTATAGACGGTGTCTCAGTGATCACTGTCTGGGGGCAGTATAGACGGTGTCTCAGTGATCGCTGTCTGGGGGCAGTATAGACGGTGTCTCGGTGATCACAGTCTGGGGGCAGTATAGATGGTGTCTCGGTGATCACAGTCTGGGGGCAGTATAGACGGTGTCTCAGTGATCACAGTCTGGGGGCAGTATAGACGGTGTCTCGGTGATCACAGTCTGGGGCAGTATAGACGGTGTCTCGGTGATCACTGTCTGGGGACAGTATAGACGGTGTCTCGGTGATCGCAGTCTGGGGGCAGTATAGACGGTGTCTCAGTGATCGCAGTCTGGGGGCAGTATAGACGGTGTCTCGGTGATCGCAGTCTGGGGGCAGTATAGACGGTGTCTCGGTGATCACTGTCTGGGGGCAGTATAGACGGTGTCTCGGTGATCACAGTCTGGGGGCAGTATAGACGGTGTCTCGGTGATCGCTGTCTGGGGGCAGTATAGACGGTGTCTCGGTGATCACTGTCTGGGGGCAGTATAGACGGTGTCTCGGTGATCGCAGTCTGGGGGCAGTATAGACGGTGTCTCGGTGATCACTGTCTGGGGGCAGTGTAGACGGTGTCTCAGTGATCACTGTCTGGGGGCAGTATAGACGGTGTCTCAGTGATCACTGTCTGGGGGCAGTATAGACGGTGTCTCGGTGATCGCAGTCTGGGGGCAGTATAGACGGAGTCTCAGTGATCGCTGTCTGGGGGCAGTATAGACGGTGTCTCAGTGATCACTGTCTGGGGGCAGTATAGACGGTGTCTCGGTGATCACTGTCTGGGGGCAGTATAGACGGTGTCTCGGTGATCGCTGTCTGGGGGCAGTATAGACGGTGTCTCGGTGATCGCAGTCTGGGGGCAGTATAGACGGTGTCTCGGTGATCACTGTCTGGGGGCAGTATAGACGGTGTCTCGGTGATCACTGTCTGGGGGCAGTGCAGACGGTGTCTCGGTGATCACTGTCTGGGGGCAGTATAGACGGTGTCTCAGTGATCACTGTCTGGGGGCAGTATAGACGGTGTCTCAGTGATCACTGTCTGGGGGCAGTATAGACGGTGTCTCAGTGATCGCTGTCTGGGGGCAGTATAGACGGTGTCTCGGTGATCACTGTCTGGGGGCAGTATAGACGGTGTCTCGGTGATCACTGTCTGGGGGCAGTATAGACGGTGTCTCGGTGATCACAGTCTGGGGGCAGTATAGACGGTGTCTCGGTGATCGCTGTCTGGGGGCAGTATAGACGGTGTCTCGGTGATCACTGTCTGGGGGCAGTATAGACGGTGTCTCTGTGATCACAGTCTGGGGGCAGTATAGACGTTGTCTCAGTGATCATTGTCTGGGGGCAGTATAGACGGTGTCTCGGTGATCGCAGTCTGGGGGCAGTATAGACGGTGTCTCGGAGATCGCTGTCTGGGGGCAGTATAGACGGTGTCTCGGTGATCACAGTCTGGGGGCAGTATAGATGGTGTCTCGGTGATCACAGTCTGGGGGCAGTATAGACGGAGTCTCGGTGATCACTGTCTGGGGGCAGTATAGACGGTGTCTCGGTGATCACTGTCTGGGGGCAGTATAGACGGTGTCTCGGTGATCACAGTCTGGGGGCAGTATAGACGGTGTCTCGGTGATCACTGTCTGAGGGCAGTATAGACGGTGTCTCGGTGATCGCTGTCTGGGGGCAGTATAGACGGAGTCTCGGTGATCACTGTCTGGGGGCAGTATAGACGGTGTCTCAGTGATCACTGTCCGGGGGCAGTATAGACGGTGTCTCGGTGATCACTGTCTGGGGGCAGTATAGACGGTGTCTCGGTGATCACTGTCTGGGGGCAGTACAGACGGTGTCTCAGTGATCACAGTCTGGGGGCAGTATAGACGGTGTCTCGGTGATCACAGTCTGGGGCAGTATAAACGGTGTCTCGGTGATCACTGTCTGGGGACAGTATAGACGGTGTCTCGGTGATCGCAGTCTGGGGGCAGTTTCGACGGTGTCTCAGTGATCGCAGTCTGGGGGCAGTATAGACGGTGTCTCGGCGATCGCAGTCTGGGGGCAGTATAGACGGTGTCTCGGTGATCACTGTCTGGGGGCAGTATAGACGGTGTCTCGGTGATCACTGTCTGGGGGCAGTATAGACGGTGTCTCGGTGATCACAGTCTGGGGGCAGTATAGACGGTGTCTCGGTGATCGCTGTCTGGGGGCAGTATAGACGGTGTCTCAGTGATCGCAGTCTGGGGGCAGTATAGACGGTGTCTCGGTGATCGCTGTCTGGGGGCAGTATAGACGGTGTCTCGGTGATCACTGTCTGGGGGCAGTATAGACGGTGTCTCAGTGATCGCAGTCTGGGGGCAGTATCGACGGTGTCTCGGTGATCGCTGTCTGGGGGCAGTATAGACGGTGTCTCGGTGATCGCAGTCTGGGGGCAGTATAGACGGTGTCTCGGTGATCGCTGTCTGGGGGCAGTATAGACGGTGTCTCAGTGATCGCAGTCTGGGGGCAGTATAGACGGTGTCTCGGTGATCGCTGTCTGGGGGCAGTATAGACGGTGTCTCGGTGATCACAGTCTGGGGGCAGTATAGACGGTGTCTCGGTGATCACAGTCTGGGGGCAGTATAGACGGTGTCTCGGTCATCACTGTCTGGGGGCAGTATAGACGGTGTCTCGGTGATCGCAGTCTGGGGGCAGTATAGACGGTGTCTCAGTGATCGCTGTCTGGGGGCAGTATAGACGGTGTCTCGGTGATCACAGTCTGGGGGCAGTATAGACGGTGTCTCGGTGATCACAGTCTGGGGGCAGTATAGACGGTGTCTCGGTGATCACAGTCTGGGGGCAGTATAGACGGTGTCTCGGTGATCACTGTCTGGGGGCAGTATGGATGGTGTCTCGGTGATCGCAGTCTGGGGGCAGTATAGACGGTGTCTCGGTGATCGCTGTCTGGGGGCAGTATAGACGGTGTCTCGGTGATCACTGTCTGGGGGCAGTATAGACGGTGTCTCGGTGATCACTGTCTGGGGGCAGTATAGACGGTGTCTCGGTGATCACAGTCTGGGGGCAGTATAGACGGTGTCTCGGTGATCGCTGTCTGGGGGCAGTATAGACGGTGTCTCGGTGATCACTGTCTGGGGGCAGTATAGACGGTGTCTCGGTGATCGCTGTCTGGGGGCAGTATAGACGGTGTCTCGGTGATCACAGTCTGGGGGCAGTATAGACGTTGTCTCGGTGATCACAGTCTGGGGGCAGTATAGACGGTGTCTCGGTCATCACTGTCTGTGGGCAGTATAGACGGTGTCTCGGTGATCGCAGTCTGGGGGCAGTATAGACGGTGTCTCAGTGATCGCTGTCTGGGGGCAGTATAGACGGTGTCTCGGTGATCACAGTCTGGGGGCAGTATAGACGGTGTCTCGGTGATCACAGTCTGGGGGCAGTATAGACGGTGTCTCGGTGATCACAGTCTGGGGGCAGTATAGACGGTGTCTCGGTGATCACTGTCTGGGGGCAGTATAGATGGTGTCTCGGTGATCGCAGTCTGGGGGCAGTATAGACGGTGTCTCGGTGATCACTGTCTGGGGGCAGTATAGACGGTGTCTCGGTGATCACAGTCTGGGGGCAGTATAGACGGTGTCTCAGTGATCGCAGTCTGGGGGCAGTATCGACGGTGTCTCGGTGATCGCTGTCTGGGGGCAGTATAGACGGTGTCTCGGTGATCGCAGTCTGGGGGCAGTATAGACGGTGTCTCGGTGATCGCTGTCTGGGGGCAGTATAGACGGTGTCTCAGTGATCGCAGTCTGGGGGCAGTATAGACGGTGTCTCGGTGATCGCTGTCTGGGGGCAGTATAGACGGTGTCTCGGTGATCACAGTCTGGGGGCAGTATAGACGGTGTCTCGGTGATCACAGTCTGGGGGCAGTATAGACGGTGTCTCGGTCATCACTGTCTGGGGGCAGTATAGACGGTGTCTCGGTGATCGCAGTCTGGGGGCAGTATAGACGGTGTCTCAGTGATCGCTGTCTGGGGGCAGTATAGACGGTGTCTCGGTGATCACAGTCTGGGGGCAGTATAGACGGTGTCTCGGTGATCACAGTCTGGGGGCAGTATAGACGGTGTCTCGGTGATCACAGTCTGGGGGCAGTATAGACGGTGTCTCGGTGATCACTGTCTGGGGGCAGTATAGATGGTGTCTCGGTGATCGCAGTCTGGGGGCAGTATAGACGGTGTCTCGGTGATCGCTGTCTGGGGGCAGTATAGACGGTGTCTCGGTGATCACTGTCTGGGGGCAGTATAGACGGTGTCTCGGTGATCACTGTCTGGGGGCAGTATAGACGGTGTCTCGGTGATCACAGTCTGGGGGCAGTATAGACGGTGTCTCGGTGATCGCTGTCTGGGGGCAGTATAGACGGTGTCTCGGTGATCACTGTCTGGGGGCAGTATAGACGGTGTCTCGGTGATCGCTGTCTGGGGGCAGTATAGACGGTGTCTCGGTGATCACAGTCTGGGGGCAGTATAGACGTTGTCTCGGTGATCACAGTCTGGGGGCAGTATAGACGGTGTCTCGGTCATCACTGTCTGTGGGCAGTATAGACGGTGTCTCGGTGATCGCAGTCTGGGGGCAGTATAGACGGTGTCTCAGTGATCGCTGTCTGGGGGCAGTATAGACGGTGTCTCGGTGATCACAGTCTGGGGGCAGTATAGACGGTGTCTCGGTGATCACAGTCTGGGGGCAGTATAGACGGTGTCTCGGTGATCACAGTCTGGGGGCAGTATAGACGGTGTCTCGGTGATCACTGTCTGGGGGCAGTATAGATGGTGTCTCGGTGATCGCAGTCTGGGGGCAGTATAGACGGTGTCTCGGTGATCACTGTCTGGGGGCAGTATAGACGGTGTCTCGGTGATCACAGTCTGGGGGCAGTATAGACGGTGTCTCGGTGATCACTGTCTGGGGGCAGTATAGACGGTGTCTCGGTGATCACTGTCTGGGGGCAGTATAGACGGTGTCTCGGTGATCACAGTCTGGGGGCAGTATAGACGGTGTCTCGGTGATCGCTGTCTGGGGGCAGTATAGACGGTGTCTCAGTGATCACTGTCTGGGGGCAGTATAGACGGTGTCTCGGTGATCACTGTCTGGGGGCAGTATAGACGGTGTCTCGGTGATCACTGTCTGGGGGCAGTATAGACGGTGTCTCGGTGATCACTGTCTGGGGGCAGTATAGACGGTGTCTCGGTGATCACTGTCTGGGGGCAGTATAGACGGTGTCTCAGTGATCACTGTCTGGGGGCAGTATAGACGGTGTCTCGGTGATCGCAGTCTGGGGGCAGTATAGACGGTGTCTCGGTGATCGCAGTCTGGGGGCAGTATAGACGGTGTCTCGGTGATCACTGTCTGCGGGCAGTATAGACGGTGTCTCGGTGATCGCAGTCTGGGGGCAGTATAGACGGTGTCTCGGTGATCGCAGTCTGGGGGCAGTATAGACGGTGTCTCGGTGATCACTGTCTGGGGGCAGTATAGACGGTGTCTCGGTGATCACTGTCTGGGGGCAGTATAGACGGTGTCTCGGTGATCACTGTCTGGGGGCAGTATAGACGGTGTCTCGGTGATCACTGTCTGGGGGCAGTATAGACGGTGTCTCAGTGACCACTGTCTGGGGGCAGTATAGACGGTGTCTCGGTGATCGCAGTCTGGGGGCAGTATAGACGGTGTCTCGGTGATCGCAGTCTGGGGGCAGTATAGACGGTGTCTCGGTGATCACTGTCTGCAGGCAGTATAGACGGTGTCTCGGTGATCGCAGTCTGGGGGCAGTATAGACGGTGTCTCGGTGATCGCAGTCTGGGGGCAGTATAGACGGAGTCTCAGTGATCACAGTCTGGGCGGGCTGTGGCGATTTATCGCTGAAGCAACATTCGATTGACGGGAATACTCGGAGTAAATGCGGCTTTGTAAGCACCTACCGGCATACGTGGCGAAGAAACAGAGGGTGCTGAGGACCAGGACACTGCTGCCCATGTCGGAGCCTGTTCGGAGTCGGAGCCTGATCAGTGTCTCCTGGCCGCACTCGCGATCGAGGAGAGAAGCTGGGTTGAGTCCCCAGAACGTGGGCCAGAGCAGAGTCTTTAGCTGAAACAGGAAGTGAGCGCTAGCTCATTGACCTCAGTCAGCGAGGCGAATGGCCGCTCATTGCTCAATGTTTATTCTGGGAATCTGTTCTCTCATTGCTCGGAAAACAGAGTTTGGAAATCCGGCAAATATACCCCTTCCAATCCGCCACCCAACTGGCCCCCGAGAGGAGGCTGCGATGGGCCGGGGAACGCGCTAACCCCACAGCAGCTTCATGCTCCCGCACCCCCGTCTCCCTCAGCCCGCGGTGTGAGGATGGGGGAACCAGAAGTTACAAAGGGTCACAGACGGACAGAGTGAGCGGGCAAAACACCAGCGCAGGAAGGTCAATGTGAGCAAGCATCAGGGCATCCACTCCGGACCAGGCAAAGACAAATCAGAATATCTTCAGAAGGGTGAGAAACTAGAAACTGTGGATGAGGGCAAGAGAGGGAGGAGGGGGACGGGGGAGGGGAGAGGGGGAGGAGGGGAGAGGGGGAGGAGGGGAGAGGGGGAGAGGGGGAGGAGGGGAGAGAGGGGGACGGGGAGAGGGGGAGGAGGGGGACGGGGAGGAGGGGAGAGGGGGAGGAGGGGAGAGGGGGAGGAGGGGAGAGGGGGACGGGGAGAGGGGGAGGAGGGGAACGGGGCGGAGGGGAGAGGGGGAGGAGGGGAAAGGGGGAGGAGGGGAGAGGGGGAGGAGGGGCGAGGGGGAGGCGGGGAGAGGGGGAGAGGGTGAGGAGGAGAGAGGGGGAGGAGGGGAGAGGGGGAGGAGGGGAGAGGGGGAGGAGGGGAGAGGGGGAGAGGGGGAGGAAGGGAGAGGGGGAGGAGGGGAGAGAGGGAGGAGGGGCGAGGGGGAGGAGGGGAGAGGGGGAGGAGGGAGAGGGGGAGGAGGGAAGAGGGGGAGGAGGGGAGAGGGGGAGGAGGGGAGAGGGTGAGGAGGAGAGAGGGGGAGGAGGGGAGAGGGGGAGGCGGGGAGAGGGGGAGGAGGGGAGAGGGGGAGGAGGGGAGAGGGGAGAGGGGGAGGAGGGGAGAGGGGGAGGAGGGAAGAGGGGGAGGCGGGGAGAGGGGGTGAAGGGGAGAGGGGGAGGCGGGGAGAGGGGGAGGAGGGGAGAGGGGGAGGAGGAGAGAGGGGGAGGAGGGGAGAGGGGAGGAGGGGAGAGGGGGAGGCGGGGAGAGGGGGAGGAGGAGAGAGGGGGAGGAGGGGGGAGAAGGGGAGAGAGGGGGAGGGGGAGAGGGGGAGGAGGAGAGAGGGGGAGGAGGGGAGAGGGGGAGGCGGGGAGAGGGGGAGGAGGAGAGAGGGGGAGGAGGGGAGAGGGGGAGGGGAGAGAGGGGGAGGGGAGAGAGGGGGAGGGGAGAGGGGGAGGAGGGGAGAGGGGGAGGAGGGGAGAGGGGGAGGAGGGGAGAGGGGGAGGGGGGGAGAGGAGAGGGGGAGGAGGGGAGAGGTGGACGAGGGGAGAGGGGGAGGAGGGGAGAGGGGGAGGGGGAGAGGAGGAGGGGAGAGGGAGAGGGGGAGGAGGGGAGAGGGGGAGGAGCGGAGAGGGGGAGGAGGAGAGAGGGGGAGGGGGAGAGAGGGGGAGGAGGGGAGAGGGGGAGGAGGAGAGAGGGGGGAGGAGGGGAGAGGGGGAGGGGGGGAGAGGGGGAGGAGGGGAAAGGGGGAGGAGGGGAAAGGGGAGGAGGGGAGAGGGGGAGGAGGGGAGAGAGGGGGAGGAGGGAGAGGGGGAGAAGGGGAGAGGGGGGAGAGGGGGAGGAGGAGAGAGGGGGAGGAGGGGAGAGGGGAGGAGGAGAGAGGGGGGAGAGGGGGAGGGGGGAGAGGGGGAGGAGGGGAGAGGGGGAGGAGGGGAGAGGGGGAGGGGGGAGAGGGGGAGGAGGGGAGAGGGGGAGGGGGGGAGAGGGGGAGGGGGATGGGGAGAGAGGGGGAGGGGGGAGAGGGGGAGGAGAGAGGGGGGAGGAGAGAGGGGAGGAGGGAGGGGGAGGAGAGAGGGGGAGGAGGGGAGAGGGGGAGGAGGGGAGAGGGGGAGGAGGGGAGAGGGGGAGAAGGGGAGGAGGGGAGAGGGGGAGGAGGGGAGAGGGGGAGGCGGGGAGAGGGGGAGGAGGAGAGAGGGGGAGGAGGGGAGAGGGGGAGAAGGGGAGGGTAGGAGAGGGGGAGGGGGGGAGGAAGAGAGAGGGGGAGGAGGGGAGAGGGGGAGGAGGAGAGAGGGGGAGGAGGAGAGAGGGGGAGGGGGGAGAGGGGGAGGGGGGAGAGGGGAGGAGGAGAGAGGGGGAGGGGGGGGGGCGGGGAGAGGGGGAGGAGGAGAGAGGGGGAGGAGGGGAGAGGGGAGAGGGGGAGGAGGAGAGAGGGGGAGGAGGGGTGAGGGGGAGGAGGGGAGAGGGGGAGGGGAGAGGGGGAGGAGGGGAGAGGGGGAGGGGAGACAGGGAGGAGGGGAGAGGGGGAGGAGGGGAGAGGGGGAGGGGAGACAGGGAGGAGGGGAGAGGGGGAGGAGGGGAGATGGGACGGAAGAGAGGGGGAGGGGAGAGAGGGGGAGGAGGGGAGAGGGGGAGGAGGAGAGAGGGGGAGGAGGGGAGGCGGGGAGAGGGGGAGGAGGAGGGGAGAGGGGGAGGCGGGGAGAGGGGGAGGAGGAGAGAGGGGGAGGAGGGGAGAGGGGGAGGAGGAGAGAGGGGGAGGAGGAGAGAGGGGGAGGAGGGGAGAGGGGGAGGGGAGAGGGGGAGGAGGGGAGAGGGGGAGGAGGGGAGAGGGGGAGGAGGGGAGAGGGGGAGGAGGGGAGAGGGGGAGGGGAGAGAGGGGGAGGGGAGAGGGGGAGGAGGGGAGAGGGGGAGGAGGAGAGGGGGAGGAGGAGAGCGGGAGGAGGAGAGAGGGAGAGGGGAGGAGGGGGAGAGGGGAGAGGGGAGGAGGGGAGAGGGGGAGGCGGGGAGAGGGGGAGGAGGAGAGAGGGGGAGGAGGGGGGAGAAGGGGAGAGAGGGGGAGGGGGAGAGGAGGGAGAGGGGAGAGGGGGAGGAGGAGAGAGGGGGAGGAGGGGAGAGGGGGAGGCGGGGGAGAGGGGGAGGAGGAGAGAGGGGGAGGAGGGGAGAGGGGGAGGGGAGAGAGGGGGAGGGGAGAGAGGGGGAGGGGAGAGGGGAGGAGGGGAGAGGGGGAGGAGGGGAGAGGGGGAGGAGGAGGGGAGAGGGGGAGGAGGGGAGAGGGGGAGGAGGGGAGAGGGGGAGGGGGGGAGAGGAGAGGGGGAGGAGGGGAGAGGTGGACGAGGGGAGAGGGGGAGGAGGGGGAGAGGGGGAGGGGAGAGGAGGAGGGGAGAGGGAGAGGGGGAGGAGGGGAGAGGGGGAGGAGCGGAGAGGGGGAGGAGGAGAGAGGGGGAGGGGGAGAGAGGGGAGAGGGGGAGGAGGAGAGAGGGGGAGGAGGGGAGAGGGGGAGGGGGGGAGAGGGGGAGGAGGGGAAAGGGGGAGGAGGGGAAAGGGGAGGGGAGAGGGGGAGGAGGGGAGAGGGGGAGGAGGGAGAGGGGGAGAAGGGGAGAGGGGGGAGAGGGGGAGGAGGAGAGAGGGGGAGGAGGGGAGAGGGGGAGGAGGAGAGAGGGGGGAGAGGGGGAGGGGGGATAGGGGGAGGAGGGGAGAGGGGGAGGAGGGGAGAGGGGGAGGGGGGGAGGAGGGGAGAGGGGGAGGGGGGGAGAGGGGAGGGGGATGGGGAGAGAGGGGGAGGGGGGAGAGGGGGAGGAGAGAGGGGGGAGGAGAGAGGGGAGGAGGGAGGGGGAGGAGAGAGGGGGAGGAGGGGAGAGGGGGAGGAGGGGAGAGGGGGAGGAGGGGAGAGGGGGAGAAGGGGAGGAGGGAGAGGGGGAGGAGGGGAGAGGGGGAGGCGGGGAGAGGGGGAGGAGGAGAGAGGGGGAGGAGGGGAGAGGGGGAGAGGGGAGGGTAGGAGAGGGGGAGGGGGGGAGGAAGAGAGAGGGGGAGGAGGGGAGAGGGGGAGGAGGAGAGAGGGGGAGGAGGAGAGAGGGGGAGGGGGGTGAGGGGGAGGGGGGAGAGGGGGAGGAGGAGAGAGGGGGAGGAGGGGAGGGGGGGGGCGGGGAGAGGGGGAGGAGGAGAGTGGGGGAGGAGGGGAGAGGGGAGAGGGGGAGGTGGAGAGAGGGGGAGGAGGGTGAGGGGGAGGAGGGGAGAGGGGGAGGGGAGAGGAGGAGGAGGGGAGAGGGGGAGGGGAGACAGGGAGGAGGGGAGAGGGGGAGGAGGGGAGAGGGGGAGGGGAGACAGGGAGGAGGGGAGAGGGGGAGGAGGGGAGATGGGACGGAGAGAGGGGGAGGGGAGAGAGGGGGAGGAGGGGAGAGGGGGAGGAGGAGAGAGGGGGAGGAGGGGAGGCGGGGAGAGGGGGAGGAGGAGGGGAGAGGGGGAGGCGGGGAGAGGGGGAGGAGGAGAGAGGGGGAGGAGGGGAGAGGGGGAGGAGGAGAGAGGGGGAGGAGGAGAGAGGGGGAGGAGGGGAGAGGGGGAGGGGAGAGGGGGAGGAGGGGAGAGGGGGAGGAGGGGAGAGGGGGAGGAGGGGAGAGGGGGAGGAGGGGAGAGGGGGAGGGGAGAGAGGGGGAGGGGAGAGGGGGAGGAGGGGAGAGGGGGAGGAGGGGAGAGGGGGAGGAGGAGAGAGGGGGAGGAGGGGAGAGGGGGAGGAGGAGAGGGGGAGGAGGAGGGCGGGAGGAGGAGAGAGGGAGAGGGGGAGGAGGGGGAGAGGGGAGAGGGGGAGGAGGGGAGAGGGGGAGGAGGGGAGAGGGGGAGGAGGGGAGAGGGGGAGGGGGGGAGAGGGGGAGGAGGGGAGAGGGGGAGGAGGGGAGAGGGGGAGGAGGGGAGGGGGGGAGGAGGGGAGAGGGGGAGGAGGGGAGAGGGGGAGGAGGGGAGAGGGGGAGGGGAGAGGGAGAGAGGGAGGGGAGAGGGGGAGGGGGAGAGAGGGGGAGGAGCAGAGCGGGGGAGGGGGGAGAGGGGGAGGGGGGAGGAGGAGAGAGGGGGAGGAGGGGAGAGGGGGAGGAGGGGAGAGGGGGAGGAGGGGAGAGGGGGAGGAGGAGAGAGGGGGAGAGAGGGAGGAGGAGAGAGGGGGAGGAGAGAGGGGGAGGGGGGAGAGGGGGAGGAGGGGAGAGGGGGAGGAGGAGAGAGGGGAGGGGGAGGAGGGGAGAGGGGGAGGAGGGGAGAGGGGGAGGAGGGGAGAGGGGGAGGAGGGGAGAGGGTGAGGAGGGGAGAGGGGGAGGAGGAGAGAGGGGGAGGAGGAGAGAGGGGGAGGAGGGGAGAGGGGGAGGAGGGGAGAGGGGGAGGCGGGGAGAGGGGGAGGAGGGGAGAGGGGGAGGAGGGGAGAGGGGGAGGAGGAGAGAGGGGGAGGGGGGGAGAGGCAGAGGAGGAGAGAGGGGGAGGAGGAGAGAGGGGGAGGAGGAGAGAGGGGGAGGAGGGGAGAGGGGGAGGAGGGGAGAGGGGGAGGAGGAGAGAGGGGGAGGAGGGGAGAGGGGGAGGAGGGGAGAGGGGGAGAAGGGGAGAGGGGGAGGCGGGAGAGGGGGAGGAGGAGAGAGGGGGAGGAGGGGGGAGAAGGGGAGAGAGGGGGAGGGGGAGAGGGGGAGGAAGAGAGAGGGGGAGGAGGGGAGAGGGGGAGGAGGAGAGAGGGGGAGGCGGGGAGAGGGGGAGGAGGAGATGGGGGAGGAGGGGAGAGGGGGAGGCGGGGAGAGGGGGAGGAGGAGAGAGGGGGAGGAGGGGAGAGGGGGAGGCGGGGAGGGGGGAGGAGGGGAGAGGGGGAGGGGAGAGAGGGGGAGGGGAGAGGGGGAGGAGGGGAGAGGGGGAGGAGGAGAGAGGGGGAGGAGGGGAGAGGGGGAGGAGGAGAGAGGGGGAGGAGGGGAGAGGGGGAGGAGGAGAGGGGGAGGAGGAGAGGGGGAGGAGGAGAGAGGGAGAGGGGGAGGAGGGGAGGGAGGGGAGAAGGGGAGGAGGGGAGAGGGGAGGAGGGGAGAGGGGGAGGAGGGGAGGAGGGGAGAGGGGGAGGGGGGGAGAGGGGGAGGGGGGGAGGAGGGAGAGGGGGAGGAGGAGAGAGGGGGAGGAGGGGAGAGAGGGAGGAGGGGAGAGGGGGAGGAGGGGAGAGGTGGAGGGGGGAAGAGGGGGAGGAGGGGAGAGGGGGAGGAGGAGAGAGGGGGAGGAGGGGAGAGGGGGAGGAGGGGAGAGGGGGAGGGGGAGGAGGGAGAGGGGGAGGAGGAGAGAGGGGGAGGAGGAGGGAGGGGGAGGAGGGGAGAGGGGGAGGAGGAGAGAGGGGGAGGAGGAGAGAGGGGGAGGAGGAGAGAGGGGAGGAGGGGAGAGGGGGAGGAGGGGAGAGGGGGAGGAGGGGAGAGGAGGAGGAGGAGAGAGGGGGAGGAGGGGAGAGGGGGAGGGGAGACGGGGAGGAGGGGAGAGGGGGAGGAGGGAGAGGGGGAGGGGGACGGGAGAGAGGGGGAGGGGAGAGAGGGGGAGGAGGGGAGAGGGGGAGGAGGAGAGAGGGGGAGGAGGAGAGAGGGGAGGGGGGAGGCGGGAGAGGGGGAGGAGGAGAGGGGGGAGGAGGGGAGAGGGGGAGGCGGGGAGAGGGGGAGGAGGAGAGAGGGGGAGGAGGGGAGAGGGGGAGGCGGGGAGAGGGGGAGGGGGGGAGAGGGGAGAGGGAGAGGGGAGAGAGGGGGAGGGGAGAGAGGGAGGAGGGGAGAGGGGGAGGAGGAGAGAGGGGGAGGAGGGGAGAGGGGGAGGAGGAGAGAGGGGAGGAGGAGGAGAGGGGGAGGAGGAGAGGGGGAGGAGGAGAGAGGGAGAGGGGGAGGAGGGGGAGAGGGGAGGGAGGGGAGAGGGGGAGGAGGGGAGAGGGGGAGGAGGGGAGAGAGGGGGAGGAGGGGAGAGGGGGAGGAGGGGAGAGGGGGAGGAGGGGAGAGGGGGTGGAGGGGAGAGGGGGAGGAGGGGAGAGGGGGAGGGGGGGAGAGGGGGAGGGGGGAGAGGGGGAGGAGGGGAGAGGGGGAGGAGGAGAGAGGGGGAGGAGGGGAGAGAGGGAGGAGGGGAGAGGGGGAGGAGGGGAGAGGTGGAGGGGGGAAGAGGGGGAGGAGGGGAGAGGGGGAGGAGGGGAGAGGGGGAGGAGGAGAGAGGGGGAGGAGGGGAGAGGGGGAGGAGGGGAGAGGGGGAGCAGGGGAGAGGTGGAGGAGGGGAGAGGGGATGGGGGAGAGGGGGAGGAGGGAGAGGGGGAGGAGGGGAGAGGGGGAGGAGGGGGAGGAGGGGAGAGGGGGAGGAGGGGAGAGGGGAGCAGGGGAGAGGGGGAGGAGGGGAGAGGGGATGGGGGGAGAGGGGGAGGAGGGAGAGGGGGAGGAGGGGAGAGGGGAGGAGGAGAGAGGGGGAGGGGGGAGAGGGGGAGGAGGAGAGAGGGGGAGGAGGGGAGGAGGGGAGAGGGGGAGGGGGGAGAGGGGGAGGAGGGAGAGGGGGAGGAGGGGAGAGGGGGAGGAGGGGAGAGGGGGAGGAGGGGAGAGGGGGAGGAGGAGAGAGGGGAGGAGGAGGGAGGAGGGGAGAGGGGAGAGTGGGAGGAGGGGTAGGAGGGGAGAGGGGGAGGGGTGAGAGGGGGAGGAGGAGGGAGGGGGAGGAGGGGAGAGGGGGAGGGGGAGGAGGGGAGAGGGGGAGGGGGAGAGAGGGGGAGGAGGGGAGAGGGGGAGGGGAGAGGGGGAGGAGGGGAGAGGGGGAGGGGGAGAGAGGGGGAGGAGGGGAGAGGGGGACCATAAATGTATTTTGATGCTTTGGCAACATAAGATGTACCTTATGCCAATAAAGCGATTTGTATTGTATTGTATTGAGAGGGGGAGGAGGGGAGAGGGGGAGGAGGGAGAGGGGAGGAGGAGAGAGGGGAGGAGGGGAGAGGGGGAGGAGGGGAGAGGGGGAGGAGGGGAGAGGGGGAGGAGGGGAGAGGGGGAGGGGAGAGAGGGGGAGGGGAGAGAGGGGGAGGGGAGAGGGGGAGGAGGGGAGAGGGGGAGGAGGAGAGAGGGGGAGGAGGGGAGAGGGGGAGGAGGAGAGAGGGGGAGGAGGGGAGAGAGGGGGAGGAGGAGAGGGGGAGGAGGAGAGGGGGAGGAGGAGAGAGGGAGAGGGGGAGGAGGGGGAGAGGGGAGGGAGGGGAGAGGGGGAGGAGGGGAGAGGGGGAGGAGGGGAGAGAGGGGGAGGAGGGGAGAGGGGGAGGAGGGGAGAGGGGGAGGAGGGGAGAGGGGGTGGAGGGGAGAGGGGGAGGAGGGGAGAGGGGGAGGGGGGGAGGAGGGGAGAGGGGGAGGCGGGGAGAGGGGGAGGAGGGGAGAGGGGGAGGAGGGGAGAGGGGGAGGAGGAGAGAGGGGGAGGGGGGGAGAGGCAGAGGAGGAGAGAGGGGGAGGAGGAGAGAGGGGGAGGAGGAGAGAGGGGGAGGAGGGGAGAGGGGGAGGAGGGGAGAGGGGGAGGAGGAGAGAGGGGGAGGAGGGGAGAGGGGGAGGAGGGGAGAGGGGGAGAAGGGGAGAGGGGGAGGCGGGGAGAGGGGGAGGAGGAGAGAGGGGGAGGAGGGGGGAGAAGGGGAGAGAGGGGGAGGGGGAGAGGGGGAGGAAGAGAGAGGGGGAGGGAGGGGAGGGGAGAGGGGAGGAGGAGAGAGGGGGAGGCGGGGAGAGGGGGAGGAGGAGATGGGGGAGGAGGGGAGAGGGGGAGGCGGGGAGAGGGGGAGGAGGAGAGAGGGGGAGGAGGGGAGAGGGGGAGGCGGGGAGGGGGGGAGGAGGGGAGAGGGGGAGGGGAGAGAGGGGGAGGGGAGAGGGGGAGGAGGGGAGAGGGGGAGGAGGAGAGAGGGGGAGGAGGGGAGAGGGGGAGGAGGAGAGAGGGGGAGGAGGGGAGAGGGGGAGGAGGAGAGGGGGAGGAGGAGAGGGGGAGGAGGAGAGAGGGAGAGGGGGAGGAGGGGAGGGAGGGGAGAAGGGGAGGAGGGGAGAGGGGAGGAGGGGAGAGGGGAGGAGGGGAGGAGGGGGAGAGGGGGGAGGGGGGAGGGGGGAGAGGGGGAGGGGGGGAGGAGGGGAGAGGGGGAGGAGGAGAGAGGGGGAGGAGGGGAGAGAGGGAGGAGGGGAGAGGGGGAGGAGGGGAGAGGTGGAGGGGGGAAGAGGGGGAGGAGGGGAGAGGGGGAGGAGGGGAGAGGGGGAGGAGGAGAGAGGGGGAGGAGGGGAGAGGGGGAGGAGGGGAGAGGGGGAGGGGGAGGAGGGAGAGGGGAGGAGGAGAGAGGGGGAGGAGGAGGGAGGGGGAGGAGGGGAGAGGGGGAGGAGGAGAGAGGGGAGGAGGAGAGAGGGGGAGGAGGAGAGAGGGGAGGAGGGGAGAGGGGGAGGAGGGAGAGGGGGAGGAGGGGGAGGAGGAGGAGGAGAGAGGGGGAGGAGGGGAGAGGGGGAGGGGAGACGGGGAGGAGGGGAGAGGGGGAGGAGGGGAGAGGGGGAGGGGGACGGGAGAGAGGGGGAGGGGAGAGAGGGGGAGGAGGGGAGAGGGGGAGGAGGAGAGAGGGGGAGGAGGAGAGAGGGGAGGGGGGAGGCGGGGAGAGGGGGAGGAGGAGAGGGGGGAGGAGGGGAGAGGGGGAGGCGGGGAGAGGGGGAGGAGGAGAGAGGGGGAGAGGGGAGAGGGGGAGGCGGGGAGAGGGGGAGGGGGGAGAGGGGAGAGGGAGAGGGGAGAGAGGGGGAGGGGAGAGAGGGAGGAGGGGAGAGGGGGAGGAGGAGAGAGGGGGAGGAGGGGAGAGGGGGAGGAGGAGAGGGGGAGGAGGAGGAGAGGGGGAGGAGGAGAGGGGGAGGAGGAGAGAGGGAGAGGGGGAGGAGGGGGAGAGGGGAGGGAGGGGAGAGGGGGAGGAGGGGAGAGGGGGAGGAGGGGAGAGAGGGGGAGGAGGGGAGAGGGGGAGGAGGGGAGAGGGGGAGGAGGGGAGAGGGGGTGGAGGGGAGAGGGGGAGGGGGGGAGAGGGGGAGGGGGGGAGAGGGGGAGGAGGGGAGAGGGGAGGAGGAGAGAGGGGGAGGAGGGGAGAGAGGGAGGAGGGGAGAGGGGGAGGAGGGGAGAGGTGGAGGGGGAGAGGGGGAGGAGGGAGAGGGGGAGGAGGGGTGAGGGGGAGGAGGAGAGAGGGGAGGAGGGGAGAGGGGGAGGAGGGGAGAGGGGGAGCAGGGGAGAGGTGGAGGAGGGGAGAGGGGATGGGGGAGAGGGGGAGGAGGGAGAGGGGGAGGAGGGGAGAGGGGGAGGAGGGGGAGGAGGGGAGAGGGGGAGGAGGGGAGAGGGGGAGCAGGGGAGAGGGGGAGGAGGGGAGAGGGGATGGGGGGAGAGGGGGAGGAGGGAGAGGGGGAGGAGGGGAGAGGGGGAGGAGGAGAGAGGGGAGGGGGGAGAGGGGGAGGAGGAGAGGGGGAGGAGGGGAGAGGGGGAGGAGGGGAGGAGGGGAGAGGGGGAGGGGGGAGAGGGGGAGGAGGGAGAGGGGGAGGAGGGGAGAGGGGGAGGAGGAGAGAGGGGGAGGAGGGGAGAGGGGGAGGAGGGGAGAGGGGGAGGAGGAGAGAGGGGGAGGAGGAGGGAGGAGGGGAGAGGGGAGAGTGGGAGGAGGGGTAGGAGGGGAGAGGGGGAGGGGTGAGAGGGGGAGGAGGAGGGAGGGGGAGGAGGGGAGGAGGGGAGAGGGGGAGGGGGAGGAGGGGAGAGGGGGAGGGGGAGAGAGGGGGAGGAGGGGAGAGGGGGAGGGGAGAGGGGGAGGAGGGGAGAGGGGGAGGGGGAGAGAGGGGGAGGAGGGGAGAGGGGGACCATAAATGTATTTTGATGCTTTGGCAACATAAGATGT
>NW_028225185.1:24881297-24952081 GCF_052327205.1 Somniosus microcephalus | reverse complement strand
ACACTGTCCCATCAAACACTCCCAGGGCAGGTACAGCACGGGTTAGATACAGAGTAAAGCTCCCTCTACACTGTCCCCATCAAACACTCCCAGGGCAGGTACAGCACGGGTTAGATACAGAGTAAAGCTCCCTCTGCACTGTCCCATCAAACACTCCCAGGGCAGGTACAGCACGGGGTAGATGCAGAGTAAAGCTCCATCTACACTGTCCCATCAAACACTCCAGGGCAGGTACAGCACGGGTTAGATACAGAATAATGCTCCCTCTACACTGTCCCATCAAACACTCCCAGCTCAGGTACAGCACGGGGTTAGATACAGAGTGAAGCTCCCTCTACACTGTCCCATCAAACACTCCCAGGGCAGGTACAGCACGGGTTAGATACAGAGTAAAGCTCCCTCTACACTGTCCCATCAAACACTCCCAGGGCAGGTACAGCACGGGTTAGATAGAATATAGCTCCCTCAACACTGTTCCCATCAAACACTCCCAGGGTAGGTACAGCCCGGGTTAGATACAGAGTAAAGCTCCCTCTACACTCTCCCCATCAAACACTCCCAGGGCAGGTACAGCACGGGTTAGATACAGAGTAAAGCTCCCTGTACACTGTCCCCATCAAACACTCCCAGGGCAGGTACAGCACGGGTTAGATACAGAGTAAAGCTCCCTCTACACTGTCCCATCAAACGCTCCCAGGGCAGGTACAGCACGGGTGAGATACAGAGTAAAGCTCCCTCTACACTGTCCCCATCAAACACTCCCAGGGCAGGTACAGCACGGGTTAGATACAGAGTAAAGCTCCCTCTACACTGTCCCCATCAAACACTCCCAGGGCAGGCTCAGATACAGAGTAAAGTTACCTCTGCACTGCCCCATCAAACACTCCCAGGGCAAGTACAGCACGTTCGATACAGAGTAAAGCACCCTCTACACTGTCCCATCAAACACTCCCAGGGCAGGTACAGCACGGGTGAGATACAGAGTAAAGCTCCCTCTACACTGTCCCATCAAACACTCCCAGGGCAGGTACAGCCCGGGTTAGATACAGAGTAAAGCTACCTCTACACTGTCCCATCAAACACTCCCAGGGCAGGTACAGCATGGGTAAGATACAGAGTAAAGCTCCCTCTACACTGTCCCATCAAACACTCCCAGGGCAGGTACAGCACGTTAGATACAGAGTAAAGCACCCTCTACACTGTCCCATCAAACACTCCCAGGGCAGGTACAGCACGGGTGAGATACAGAGTAAAGCTCCCTCTACACTGTCCCATCAAACACTCCCAGGGCAGGTACAACACGGGTCAGATACAGAGTAAAGCTCCCTCTACACTGTCCCCATCAAGCACTCCCAGGGCAGGTACAGCACGGGGTTAGATACAGAGTAAAGCTCCATCTACACTGTCCCCATCAAACACTCCAAGGTCAGGGACAGCACGGGGTTAGATACAGAGTAAAGCTCCCTCTACACTGTCCCATCAAACACTCCAGGGCAGCTTCAGCACGGGTTAGATACAGAGTAAAGCTCCCTCTGCACTGTCCCATCAAACACTCCCAGGGCAGGTACAGCACGTTAGATACAGAGTAAAGCTCCCTCAACACTGTCCCCATCAAACACTCCCAGGGCAGGTGCAGCACGGGGTTACATACAGAATAAAGCTCCCTCTACACTGTCCCATCAAACACTCCCAGGGCAGATACAGCACGGGTTAGATACAGAGTAAAGCTCCCTCTACACTGTACCCATCAAACACTCCCAGGGCAGGAACAGCACGGGTTAGATACAGAGTAAAGCTCCCTCTACACTGTCCCATCAAACACTCCCAGGGCAGGGACAGCACGGGTTAGATACAGAGTAAAGCTCCCTCTACATTGTCCGATCAAACACTCCCAGGGCAGGTACAGCACGGGTTAGATACAGAGTAAAGCTCCCTCTATACTGTCCCATCAAACACTCCCAGGGCAGGTACAGCACGGGTTAGATACAGAGTAAAGCTCCCTCTACACTGTCCCCATCAAACACTCCCAGGGCAGGTACAGCACGGGTTAGATACAGAGTAAAGCTCCCTCTACACTGTCCCATCAAACACTCCCAGGGCAGGTACAGCACGGGGTAGATGCAGAGTAAAGCTCCATCTACACTGTCCCATCAAACACTCCCAGGGCAGGTACAGCACGGGTTAGATACAGAATAATGCTCCCTCTACACTGTCCCCATCAAACACTCCCAGCTCAGGTACAGCACGGGGTTAGATACAGAGTGAAGCTCCCTCTACACTGTCCCATCAAACACTCCCAGGGCAGGTACAGCACGGGTTAGATACAGAGTAAAGCTCCCTCTACACTGTCCCATCAAACACTCCCAGGGCAGGTACAGCACGGGTTAGATAGAATATAGCTCCCTCTACACTGTTCCCATCAAACACTCCCAGGGTAGGTACAGCCCGGTTAGATACAGAGTAAAGCTCCCTCTACACTGTCCCCATCAAACACTCCCAGGGCAGGTACAGCACGGGTTAGATACAGAGTAAAGCTCCCTGTACACTGTCCCCATCAAACACTCCCAGGGCAGGTACAACACGGGTTAGATACAGAGTAAAGCTCCCTCTACACTGTCCCATCAAACACTCCCAGGGCAGGTACAGCACGGGTTAGATACAGAGTAAAGCTCCCTCTACACTGTCCCATCAAACACCCCCAGGGCAGGTACAGCACGGGTGAGATACAGAGTAAAGCTCCCTCTACACTGTCCCATCAAACATTCCCAGGGCAGGTACAGCCCGGGTTAGATACAGAGTAAAGCTCCCTCTACACTGTACCCATCAAACACTCCCAGGGCAGGAACAGCACGGGTTAGATACAGAGTAAAGCTCCCTCTACACTGTCCCATCAAACACTCCCAGGGCAGGGACAGCACGGGTTAGATACAGAGTAAAGCTCCCTCTACATTGTCCGATCAAACACTCCCAGGGCAGGTACAGCACGGGTTAGATACAGAGTAAAGCTCCCTCTATACTGTCCCATCAAACACTCCCAGGGCAGGTACAGCACGGGTTAGATACAGAGTAAAGCTCCCTTTACACTGTCCCCATCAAACACTCCCAGGGCAGGTACAGCACGGGTTAGATACAGAGTAAAGCTCCCTCTACACTGTCCCATCAAACACTCCCAGGGCAGGTACAGCACGGGGTAGATGCAGAGTAAAGCTCCATCTACACTGTCCCATCAAACACTCCCAGGGCAGGTACAGCACGGGTTAGATACAGAATAATGCTCCCTCTACACTGTCCCCATCAAACACTCCCAGCTCAGGTACAGCACGGGGTTAGATACAGAGTGAAGCTCCCTCTACACTGTCCCATCAAACACTCCCAGGGCAGGTACAGCACGGGTTAGATACAGAGTAAAGCTCCCTCTACACTGTCCCATCAAACACTCCCAGGGCAGGTACAGCACGGGTTAGATAGAATATAGCTCCCTCTACACTGTTCCCATCAAACACTCCCAGGGTAGGTACAGCCCGGGTTAGATACAGAGTAAAGCTCCCTCTACACTGTCCCCATCAAACACTCCCAGGGCAGGTACAGCACGGGTTAGATACAGAGTAAAGCTCCCTGTACACTGTCCCCATCAAACACTCCCAGGGCAGGTACAACACGGGTTAGATACAGAGTAAAGCTCCCTCTACACTGTCCCATCAAACACTCCCAGGGCAGGTACAGCACGGGTTAGATACAGAGTAAAGCTCCCTCTACACTGTCCCATCAAACACCCCCAGGGCAGGTACAGCACGGGTGAGATACAGAGTAAAGCTCCCTCTACACTGTCCCATCAAACATTCCCAGGGCAGGTACAGCCCGGGTTAGATACAGAGTAAAGCTACCTCTACACTGTCCCATCAAACACTCCCAGGGCAGGTACAGCATGGGTTAGATACAGAGTAAAGCTCCCTCTACACTGTCCCATCAAACACTCCCAGGGCAGGTACAGCACGTTAGATACAGAGTAAAGCACCCTCTACACTGTCCCATCAAACACTCCCAGGGCAGGTACAGCACGGGTGAGATACAGAGTAAAGCTCCCTCTACACTGTCCCATCAAACACTCCCAGGGCAGGTACAACACGGGTTAGATACAGAGTAAAGCTCCCTCTACACTGTCCCCATCAAGCACTCCCAGGGCAGGTGCAGCACGGGGTTAGATACAGATTAAAGCTCCATCTACACTGTCCTCATCAAACACTCCCAGGTCAGGGACAGCACAGGGGTTAGATACAGAGTAAAGCTCCCTCTACACTGTCCCATCAAACACTCCCAGGGCAGCTTCAGCACGGGTTAGATACAGAGTAAAGCTCCCTCTACACTGTCCCATCAAACACTCCCAGGGTAGGTACAGCACGGGTTAGATACAGAGTAAAGCTCCCTCTACACTGTCCCCATCAAACACTCCCAGGGCAGGTACAGCCCGGGTTCGACACAGAGTAAAGCTCCCTCTAAACTGTCCCCATCAAACACTCCCAGGGCAGGTACAGCATGGGTTAGATACAGAGTAAAGCTGCCTCTACACTGTCCCCATCAAACACTCCCAGGGCAGGTACTACACGGGTTAGATACAGAGTAAAGCTCCCTCTACACTGTCCCCATCAAACACTCCCAGGGCAGGGACAGCACGGGTTAGATACAGAGTAAAGCTCCCTCTACACTGTCCCATCAAACACTCCCAGGGCAGGTACAGCACGGGTTAGATACAGAGTAAAGCTCCCTCTACACTGTCCCATCAAACACTCCGAGGACAGGTACAGCACAGGTTAGATACAGAGTAAAGCTCCCTCTGCACTGTCCCTTCAAACACTCCCAGGGCAGGTACAGCTCGGGTTCGATGCAGAGTAAAGCTCCCTCTACACTGTCCCATCAAACACTCCCAGGGCAGGTACAGCACGTTAGATACAGAGTAAAGCTCCCTCTACACTGTCCCCATCAAACACTCCCAGGGCAGGTGCAGCACGGGGTTAGATACAGAATAAAGCTCCCTCTACACTGTCCCATCAAACGCTCCCAGGGCAGATACAGCACGGGTTAGATACAGAGTAAAGCTCCCTCTGCACTGTCCCCATCAAACACTCCCAGGGCAGGAACAGCACGGGTTAGATACAGAGTAAAGCTTCCCCCAACGCTGTCCCATCAAACACTCCCAGGGCAGGTACAGCACGGGTTAGATACAGAGTAAAGCTCCCTCTACACTGTCCCATCAAACACTCCCAGGGCAGGGACAGCACGGGTTAGATACAGAGTAAAGCTCCCTCTACATTGTCCGATCAAACACTCCCAGGGCAGGTACAGCACGGGTTAGATACAGAGTAAAGCTACCTCTACACTGTCCCCATCAAACACTCCCAGGGCAGGTACAGCACGGGTTAGATACAGGGTAAAGCTTCCCCCAACGCTGTCCCATCAAACACTCCCAGGGCAGGTACAGCACGGGTTAGATACAGAGTAAAGCTCCCTCTACACTGTCCCATCAAACACTCCCAGGGCAGGTACAGCACGGGTTAGATACAGAGTAAAGCTCCCTCTACACTGTCCCATCAAACACTCCCAGGGCAGGTACAGCACGGGTTAGATACAGAGTAAAGCTCCCTCTACACTGTCCCCATCAAACACTCCCAGGGCAGGTACAGCACGGGTTAGATACAGAGTAAAGCTCCCTCTACATGTCCCATCAAACACTCCCAGGGCAGGTACAGCACGGGGTAGATGCAGAGTAAAGCTCCATCTACAATGTCCCATCAAACACTCCCAGGGCAGGTACAGCACGGGTTAGATACAGAATAATGCTCCCTCTACACTGTCCCCATCAAACACTCCCAGCTCAGGTACAGCACGGGGTTAGATACAGAGTGAAGCTCCCTCTACACTGTCCCATCAAACACTCCCAGGGCAGGTACAGCACGGGTTAGATACAGAGTAAAGCTCCCTCTACACTGTCCCATCAAACACTCCCAGGGCAGGTACAGCATGGGTTACATACAGAGTAAAGCTTCCTCTACACTGTCCCATCAAACACTCCCAGGGCAGGTACAGCATGGGTTAGATACAGAGTAAAGCTCCCTCTACACTGTCCCATCAAACACTCCCAGGGCAGGTACAGCGCGGGTTAGAAACAGAGTAAAGCTCCCTCTACACTGTCCCCATCTAACACTCCCAGGGCAGGAACAGCACGGGTTAGATACAGAGTAAAGCTCCCTCTACACTGTCCCATCAAACACTCCCAGGGCAGGGACAGCACGGGTTAGATACAGAGTAAAGCTCTCTCTACACTGTCCCCATCAAACACTCCCAGGGCAGGTACAGCATGGGTTAGATACAGAGTAAAGCTCCCTCTACACTGTCCCATCAAACACTCCCAGGGCAGGTACAGCCCGGTTTAGATACAGAGTAAAGCTCCCTCTACACTGTCCCCATCAAACACTCCCAGGGCAGGTACAGCACGGGTTCGATACAGAGTAAAGCTGCCTCTATATTGTCCCCATCAAACACTCCCAGGGCAGGTACAACACGGGTTAGAAAAAGAGTAAAGCTCCCTCTACACTGTCCCCATCAAACACTCCCATGGCAGGTACAGCACGGGGTTAAATACAGAGTAGAGCTCCCTCTACACTGTCCCCATCAAACACTCCCAGGGCAGGTACAGCACGGGTTCGATACAGAGTAAAGCTCCCTTTACACTGTCCCATCAAACACTCCCAGAGCAGGTACAGCACGGGTTAGATACAGAGTAAAGCTCCCTCTAAACTGTCCCATTAAACACTCCGAGGACAGGTACAGCACGCGTTAGATACAGAGTAAAGCTCCCTCTACACTGTCCCTTCAAACACTCCCAGGGCAGGTACAGCACGGGTGAGATACAGAGTAAAGCTCCCTCTACACTGTCCCATCAAACACTCCCAGGGCAGGTACAACACGGGTTAGATACAGAGTAAAGCTCCCTCTACACTGTCCCCATCAAGAACTCCCAGGGCAGGTACAGCATGGGGTTAGATACAGAGTAAAGCTCCATCTACACTGTCCCCATCAAACACTCCCAGGTCAGGGACAGCACGGGGTTAGATACAGAGTAAAGCTCCCTCTACACTGTCCCCATCAAACACTCCCAGGGCAGCTTCAGCACGGGTTAGATACAGAGTAAAGCTCCCTCTACACTGTCCCATCAAACACTCCCAGGGTAGGTACAGCACGGGTTAGATACAGAGTAAAGCTCCCTCTACACTGTCCCATCAAACACTCCCAGGGGAGGTACAGCACGGGTTAGAAACAGAGTAAAGCTCCCTCTACACTGTCCCCATGAAACACTCCCAGGGCAGGTACAGCCCGGGTTCGACACAGAGTAAAGCTCCCTCTAAACTGTCCCCATCAAACACTCCCAGGGCAGGTACAGCATGGGTTAGATACAGAGTAAAGCTGCCTCGACACTGTCCCCATCAAACACTCCCAGGGCAGGTAGTACATGGGTTAGATACAGAGTAAAGCTCCCTCTACACTGTCCCCATCAAACACTCCCAGGGCAGGGACAGCACGGGGTTAGATACAGAGTAAAGCTCCATCTACACTGTCCCCATCAAACACTCCCAGGGCAGGTACAGCACGGGTTAGATACAGAGTAAAGCTCCCTCTACACTGTCCCATCAAACACTCCCAGGGCAGGTACAGCACGGGTTAGATACAGAGTAAAACTCCCTCTACACTGTCCCATCAAACACTCCGAGGACAGGTACAGCACAGGTTAGATACAGAGTAAAGCTCCCTCTACACTGTCCCTTCAAACACTCCCAGGGCAGGTACAGCTCGGGTTCGATGCAGAGTAAAGCTCCCTCTACACTGTCCCATCAAACACTCCCAGGGCAGGTACAGCACGTTAGATACAGAGTAAAGCTCCCTCTACACTGTCCCCATCAAACACTCCCAGGGCAGGTGCAGCACGGGGTTAGATACAGAATAAAGCTCCCTCTACACTGTCCCATCAAACACTCCCAGGGCAGATACAGCACGGGTTAGATACAGAGTAAAGCTCCCTCTACACTGTCCCCATCAAACACTCCCAGGGCAGGAACAGCACGGGTTAGATACAGAGTAAAGCTCCCTCTACACTGTCCCATCAAACACTCCCAGGGCAGGGACAGCACGGGTTAGATACAGAGTAAAGCTCCCTCTACATTGTCCGATCAAACACTCCCAGGGCAGGTACAGCACGGGTTAGATACAGAGTAAAGCTCCCTCTACACTGTCCCATCAAACACTCCCAGGGCAGGTACAGCACGGGTTAGAAACAGAGTAAAGCTTCCTCTACACTGTCCCCATCAAACACTCCCAGGGCAGGTACAGCACGGGTTAGATACAGGGTAAAGCTTCCCCCAACGCTGTCCCATCAAACACACCCAGGGCAGGTACAGCACGGGTTAGAAACAGAGTAAAGCTCCCTCTACACTGTCCCATCAAACACTCCCAGGGCAGGTACAGCACGGGTTAGATACAGAGTAAAGCTCCCTCTACACTGTCCCATCAAACACTCCCAGGGCAGGTACAGCACGGGTTAGATACAGAGTAAAGCTCCCTCTACACTGTCCCCATCAAACACTCCCAGGGCAGGTACAGCACGGGTTAGATACAGAGTAAAGCCCCCTCTACACTGTCCCCATCAAACACTCCCAGGGCAGGTACAGCACGGGTTAGATACAGAGTAAAGCTCCCTCTACACTGTCCCATCAAACACTCCCAGGGCAGGTACAGCATGGGTTAGATACAGAGTAAAGCTCCCTCTACACTGTCCCCATCAAACACTCCCAGGGCAGGTACAGCACGGGTTAGATACAGAGTAAAGCTCCCTCTACACTGTCCCATCAAACACTCCCAGGGCAGGTACAGCATGGGTTAGATACAGAGTAAAGCTCCCTCTACACTGTCCCATCAAACACTCCCAGGGCAGGTACAGCACGGGTTAGATACAGAGTAAAGCTCCCTCTACACTGTCCCCATCAAACACTCCCAGGGCAGGTACAGCACGGGTTAGATACAGAGTAAAGCTCCCTCTACACTGTCCCCATCAAACACTCCCGGGGCAGGTACAGCACGGGTTAGATACAGAGTAAAGCTCCCTCTACACTGTCCCATCAAACACTCCCAGGGCAGGTACAGCACGGGTTAGATACAGAGTAAAGCTCCCTCTACACTGTCCCATCAAACACTCCCAGGGCAGGTACAGCACGGGTTAGATACAGAGTGAAGCTCCCTCTACACTGTCCCCATCAAACACTCCCAGGGCAAGTACAGCACGGGTTAGATACAGAGTAAAGCTCCCTCTACACTGTCCCATCAAACACTCCCAGGGCAGGTACAGCACGGGTTAGATACAGAGTAAAGCTCCATCTACACTGTCCCATCAAACACTCCCAGGGCAGGTACAGCACGGGGTTAGATACAGAGTAAAGCTCCCTCTACACTGTCCCATCAAACACTCCCAGGGCAGGTACAGCACGGGTTAGATACAGAGTAAAGCTCCCTCTACACTGTCCCCATCAAACACTCCCAGGGCAGGTACAGCACGGGGTTAGATACGGGGTAAAGCTCCCTCTACACTGTCCCATCAAACACTCCCAGGGCAGGTACAGCACGGGTTAGATACAGAGTAAAGCTCCCTCTACACTGTCCCCATCAAACACTCCCAGGGCAGGTACAGCACGGGGTTAGATACAGAGTAAAGCTCCCTCTACACTGTCCCATCAAACACTCCCAGGGCAGGTACAGCACGGGGTTAGATACAGAGTAAAGCTCCCTCTACACTGTCCCATCAAACACTCCCAGGGCAGGTACAGCACGGGGTAGATACAGAGTAAAGCTCCCTCTACACTGTCCCATCAAACACTCCCAGGGCAGGTACAGCACGGGTTAGATGCAGAGGACGGACGGAGGGAGGACGGACGGAGGGAGGACGGAGGGAGGGAGGACGGGCGGAGGGAGGACGGGCGGAGGGAGGACGGACGGAGGGAGGACGGATGGAGGATGGATGGATGGAGGAAGGAAGGATGGATGGATGGACGGATGGAGGAAGGACGGACGGAGGAAGGATGGAAGGATGGACGGAGGAAGAAAGGATGGACAGAGGAAGGATGGACGGAGGAAGGATGGACAGAGGAAGGATGGACAGAGGAAGGATGGACGGATGGAGGAAGGATGGACAGAGGAAGGATGGACGGATGGAGGAAGGATGGACAGAGGAAGGATGGACGGATGGAGGAAGGATGGACAGAGGAAGGATGGATGGAGGAAGGATGGACGGATGGAGGAAGGATGGACGGATGGAGAAGGACGGACGGACGGGGGAAGGACGGACGGATGGAGGATGGACGGACGGAGGACGGACGGAGGGAGGAAGGATGGACGGATGGAGGAAGGACGGACGGAGGGAGGACGGACGGACGGAGGAAGGATGGATGGAGAAAGGACGGACGGAGGAAGGATGGACGGATGGATGGAGGAAGGACGGACGGAGGAAGGATGGACGGATGGAGGAAGCACGGACGGAGAGTTGTACGTGACTCACCGGCAGGAATTGGAGGTTCTGCTATGTCCTGTTTGAAAGCAGTAGTTGGTGTTCAGACAGCAATCCTCCTCTTCGATCCCATCGCCAATCAGATCGGTGCAGTTTCCGGTCTTTGAGTCCAACCCACTGAAGCAGCGGACCGTGGCTGCCCCTGACACAGGATAGTGCGTTAAACCAGGGTCACTGTGCCTTTCCCCTGACCCGACCCCTCAGGAAACTCAGTAACAGAGTCAGTGAATCAGTGGAGGGAGGATTATCCGATTGCCAGAGGCTAGCAGAATTAACGGGCTCAACGGTCGGAGAACTGTGAAGTGACCTTGTGCTGCGACCCTGTGCTTTCTCTGTGGGAGGCTTGACCAAGTCCAGGTTTCTGAATTCCCCCGTCTGACGGACAGAGACTGACCAGCACCGCGCTGAGAGCGAGTTTCAAACTGAACTCTCGCTCAAGAGTCGTAGCATGGCGTGGGGAGACGGGAGGTCTGGGGCTGTTGGCTGGGGCTTTTTCCTAAATTAGTTCCTGGGATGTGGGTGTCGTTGGCAAGGCCGGCATTTATTGCCCATCCCTAGTCGCCCTCGAGAAGGTGGTGGTGAGCCGCCTTCTTGAACCGCTGCAGTCCGTGTGGTGAAGGTACTCCCACAGCGCTGTTAGGGAGGGAGTTCCAGGATTTTGATCCAGCGACGATGAAGGATCGGCTGATATATTTCCAAGTCAGGATGGTGTGTGTGACTCGGAGGGGAACTTGGAGGTGGCGGTGTTCCCATGCGCCTGCTGCCCTTGTCCTTCTAGGTGGAAGAGGTCGCGGGTTTGGGAGGTGCTGCCGAAGAAGCCTTGGCGAGTTGCTGCAGTGCATCTTGTAGATGGTCCACACTGCAGCCACGGTGCGCCGGTGGTGGAGGGAGTGAATGTTTAAGGTGGTGGACGGGGTGACGATCAAGTGCCTTGGGGGGTCTTGGCCTGGAGTCGGAGCCACACTGGCAGGGTGCCATATACCTGCTCCTCCCTGACGATGTTGGCCATCTCTTGCTGGCCTCACAAGGCGGAAGGACGAGTGAAGCAGGCGGGATTGGATGCTGACAGCCCGACAATGAGCAGGATTATTGGATTCCCCTGCCCTGGGATCCTCGGCCAGCCCCTGGAACCTGATTAAACTGCACATTCACTCAAGACTGATCAATACTTCCCAACTCTGACTGGTTTCCTCCGCACTGGAGTGAGACTTGATTTGAACATTTCATTCATGGAATCTCGGTGTTGCCCACTGCACGTTATCACCTTTCATCTCATCGCGTGTACTCTGCGCGTATAACTCAGGATTATTTGGAGGGTCGGGTGGATTCAGTCACAGGATTTTCACGGGTAGTTCACACAGAGACCGGCTGTTCGTAGCCAAAAGTTTAAACCCTCAACTCTGCCAACACTGACAATCAGAAAAAGCCCCTTAGACCCAACCACTTCCTCCCAACATAGACAGTCGCAGCGATCGCTGTCTGGGGCGGTACAGACAGAGTCTGGGTGATCGCTGTCTGGGGCAGTACAGATGGAGTCTCGGTGATCACAGTCTGGGGGCAGTACAGACGGAGTCTGGGTGATCGCTGTCTGGGGCGGTACAGACGGAGTCTCGGTGATCAGAGTCTGGGGCAGTACAGACAGAGTCTAGGTGATCGCTGTCTGGGGCGGTACAGACAGAGCCTGGGTGATCGTTGTCTGGGGCGGTACAGAGTCTAGGTGATCAGTCTGGGGCGGTACAGAGTCTAGGTGATCGTTGTCTGGGGGCAGTACAGACGGAGTCTCAGTGATCACAGTCTGGGGCGGTACAGACGGAGTCTAGGTGATCACAGTCTGGGGCGGTACAGACGGTGTCTCAGTGATCACAGTCTGGGGCAGTACAGACGGAGTCTCAGTGATCACAGTCTGGGGCTGGTACAGACGGTGTCTCAGTGATCACAGTCTGGGGGCAGTATAGACGGAGTCTCGGTGATCACAGTCTGGGGCAGTACAGACGGTGTCTCGGTCATTGCTCTCTGGGGGCTGGTACAGACGGTGTCTCGGTGATCACAGTCTGGGGCAGTACAGACGGTGTCTCAGTGATCACAGTCTGGGGGCAGTATAGGCGGTGTCTCGGTGATCACAGTCTGGGGGCAGTATAGGCGGTGTCTCGGTGATCACAGTCTGGGGGCAGTATAGGCGGTGTCTCGGTGATCGCAGTCTGGGGGCAGTATAGACGGTGTCTCGGTGATCATTGTCTGGGGGCAGTATAGACGGTGTCTCGGTGATCACAGTCTGGGGGCAGTATAGAGGGTGTCTCGGTGATCACTGTCTGGGGGCAGTATAGACGGTGTCTCAGTGATCACAGTCTGGGGCAGTACAGACGGTGTCTCGGTGATCACAGTCTGGGGGCAGTATAGACGGTGTCTCAGTGATCACAGTCTGGGGCAGTACAGATGGTGTCTCGGTGATCACAGTCTGGGGGCAGTATAGACGGAGTCTCAGTGATCACTGTCTGGGGGCTGGTACAGACGGAGTCTCGGTGATCACAGTCTAGGGGCAGTATAGACGGCGTCTCAGTGATCGCTGTCTGGGGGCAGTATAGACGGTGTCTCAGTGATCATTGTCTGGGGGCAGTATAGACGGTGTCTCGGTGATCATTGTCTGGGGGCAGTATAGACGGTGTCTCGGTGATCACAGTCTGGGGGCAGTATAGACGGTGTCTCGGTGATCATTGTCTGGGGGCAGTATAGACGGTGTCTCGGTGATCACAGTCTGGGGGCAGTATAGAGGGTGTCTCGGTGATCACTGTCTGGGGGCAGTACAGACGGTGTCTCAGTGATCGCTGTCTAGGGGCAGTATAGACGGTGTCTCGGTGATCACTGTCTGGGGGCAGTATAGACGGTGTCTCGGTGATCACAGTCTGGGGGCAGTATAGACGGTGTCTCGGTGATCACAGTCTGGGGGCAGTATAGACGGTGTCTCAGTGATCACAGTCTGGGGGCAGTACAGACGGTGTCTCAGTGATCATTGTCTGGGGGCAGTATAGACGGTGTCTCGGTGATCGCTGTCTGGGGGCAGTATAGACGGTGTCTCGGTGATCGCTGTCTGGGGGCAGTATAGACGGAGTCTCGGTGATCACAGTCTGGGGGCAGTATAGACGGTGTCTCGGTGATCACTGTCTGGGGGCAGTATAGACGGTGTCTCGGTGATCGCAGTCTGGGGGCTGGTACAGACGGCGTCTCAGTGATCACTGTCTGGGGGCAGTATAGACGGTGTCTCGGTGATCACTGTCTGGGGGCAGTACAGACGGTGTCTCAGTGATCACAGTCTGGGGGCAGTATAGACGGTGTCTCGGTGATCACTGTCTGGGGGCAGTATAGACGGTGTCTCAGTGATCACTGTCTGGGGGCAGTATAGACGGAGTCTCAGTGATCACAGTCTGGGGGCAGTATAGACGGAGTCTCGGTGATCACAGTCTGGGGGCAGTATAGACGGTGTCTCGGTGATCACTGTCTGGGGGCAGTATAGACGGTGTCTCGGTGATCACTGTCTGGGGGCAGTATAGACGGTGTCTCGGTGATCGCTGTCTGGGGGCAGTATAGACGGTGTCTCGGTGATCACTGTCTGGGGGCAGTATAGACGGTGTCTCGGTGATCGCTGTCTGGGGGCAGTATAGACGGTGTCTCGGTGATCACTGTCTGGGGGCAGTATAGACGGTGTCTCGGTGATCACAGTCTGGGGGCAGTATAGACGGTGTCTCGGTGATCACAGTCTGGGGGCAGTATAGACGGTGTCTCGGTGATCACAGTCTGGGGGCAGTATAGACGGTGTCTCGGTGAGCGCTGTCTGGGGGCAGTATAGACGGTGTCTCGGTGATCACTGTCTGGGGGCAGTATAGACGGTGTCTCGGTGATCGCTGTCTGGGGACAGTATAGACGGAGTCTCGGTGATCACAGTCTGGGGGCAGTATAGACGGTGTCTCGGTGATCGCTGTCTGGGGGCAGTACAGACGGTGTCTCGGTGATCACAGTCTGGGGGCAGTATAGACGGTGTCTCGGTGATCACAGTCTGGGGCGGAACAGGCGGTGTCTCAGTGATCACAGTCTGGGGCGGTACAGACGGTGTCTCGGTGATCACAGTCTGGGGCGGTACAGACGGTGTCTCAGTGATCACAGTCTGGGGCGGTACAGACGGTGTCTCGGTGATCACAGTCTGGGGCGGTACAGACGCAGTCTCAGTGATCACAGTCTGGGGCAGTACAGACGGTGTCTCAGTGATCGCTGTCTGGGGCAGTACAGACGGTGTCTCGGTGATCACTGTCTGGGGGCAGTATAGACGGAGTCTCAGTGATCGCTGTCTGGGGCAGTACAGACGGTGTCTCAGTGATCACTGTTTGGGGGCTGGTACAGACGGTGTCTCAGTGATCACAGTCTGGGGGCAGTATAGACAGAGTCTCGGTGATCACAGTCTGGGGCAGTACAGACGGTGTCTCGGTCATTGCTCTCTGGGGGCTGGTACAGACGGTGTCTCGGTGATCACAGTCTGGGGCAGTACAGACGGTGTCTCAGTGATCACAGTCTGGGGCAGTACAGACGGTGTCTCGGTGATCACAGTCTGGGGGCAGTATAGGCGGTGTCTCGGTGATCGCAGTCTGGGGGCAGTATAGACGGTGTCTCGTGATCGCTGTCTGGGGCAGTATAGACGGTGTCTCAGTGATCACAGTCTGGGGGCAGTATAGACGGAGTCTCAGTGATCACTGTCTGGGGGCTGGTACAGACGGAGTCTCGGTGATCACAGTCTAGGGGCAGTATAGATGGCGTCTCAGTGATCGCTGTCTGGGGGCAGTACAGACGGTGTCTCAGTGATCATTGTCTGGGGGCAGTATAGACGGTGTCTCAGTGATCATTGTCTGGGGGCAGTATAGACGGTGTCTCGGTGATCACAGTCTGGGGGCAGTATAGACGGTGTCTCGGTGATCACAGTCTGGGGGCAGTATAGACGGTGTCTCGGTGATCATTGTCTGGGGGCAGTATAGACGGTGTCTCGGTGATCACAGTCTGGGGGCAGTATAGACGGTGTCTCGGTGATCACTGTCTGGGGGCAGTATAGACGGTGTCTCGGTGATCACAGTCTGGGGGCAGTATAGACGGTGTCTCAGTGATCACAGTCTGGGGGCAGTATAGACGGTGTCTCGGTGATCACTGTCTGGGGGCAGTATAGACGGTGTCTCGGAGATCACAGTCTGGGGGCAGTATAGACGGTGTCTCGGTGATCACAGTCTGGGGGCAGTATAGACGGTGTCTCGGTGATCGCTGTCTGGGGGCAGTATAGACGGTGTCTTGGTGATCACTGTCTGGGGCAGAATAGACGGAGTCTCGGTGATCACAGTCTGGGGCAGAAAAGACGGTGTCTCGGTGATCACTGTCTGGGGGCAGTATAGACGGTGTCTCGGTGATCGCTGTCTGGGGGCAGTATAGACGGTGTCTCGGTGATCACTGTCTGGGGGCAGTATAGACGGTGTCTCGGTGATCACAGTCTGGGGGCAGTATAGACGGTGTCTCGGTGATCACTGTCTGGGGGCAGTATAGACGGTGTCTCGGTGATCACTGTCTGGGGGCAGTATAGACGGTGTCTCGGTGATCACTGTCTGGGGGCAGTATAGACGGTGTCTCGGTGATCACTGTCTGGGGGCAGGATAGACGGAGTCTCGGTGATCACAGTCTGGGGGCAGTATAGACGGTGTCTCAGTGATCACTGTCTGGTGGCAGTATAGACGGAGTCTCGGTGATCACAGTCTGGGGGCAGTATAGACGGTGTCTCGGTGATCACTGTCTGGGGGCAGTACAGACGGTGTCTCGGTGATCACTGTCTGGGGGCAGTATAGACGGTGTCTCGGTGATCACTGTCTGGGGGCAGTATAGACGGTGTCTCGGTGATCGCTGTCTGGTGGCAGTATAGACGGTGTCTCGGTGATCACTGTCTGGGGCAGTATAGACGGTGTCTCGGTGATCGCTGTCTGGGGGCAGTATAGACGGTGTCTCGGTGATCGCTGTCTGGGGGCAGTATAGACGGTGTCTCGGTGATCCCTGTCTGGGGGCAGTATAGACGGTGTCTCGGTGATCGCTGTCTGGGGGCAGTATAGACGGTGTCTCGGTGATCACTGTCTGGGGGCAGTATAGACGGTGTCTCGGTGATCACAGTCTGGGGGCAGTATAGACGGTGTCTCGGTGATCACAGTCTGGGGGCAGTATAGACGGTGTCTCGGTGATCACAGTCTGGGGGCAGTATAGACGGTGTCTCGGTGAGCGCTGTCTGGGGGCAGTATAGACGGTGTCTCGGTGATCACTGTCTGGGGGCAGTATAGACGGTGTCTCGGTGATCGCTGTCTGGGGGCAGTATAGACGGTGTCTCGGTGATCACTGTCTGGGGACAGTATAGACGGAGTCTCGGTGATCACAGTCTGGGGGCAGTACAGGCGGAGTCTTGGTGATCGCTGTCTGGGGGCAGTATAGACGGTGTCTCGGTGATCGCTGTCTGGGGGCAGTACAGACGGTGTCTCGGTGATCACAGTCTGGGGGCAGTATAGACGGTGTCTCGGTGATCACAGTCTGGGGCGGAACAGGCGGTGTCTCAGTGATCACAGTCTGGGGCGGTACAGACGGTGTCTCGGTGATCACAGTCTGGGGCGGTACAGACGGTGTCTCAGTGATCACAGTCTGGGGCGGTACAGACGGTGTCTCGGTGATCAAAGTCTGGGGCGGTACAGACGCAGTCTCAGTGATCACAGTCTGGGGCAGTACAGACGGTGTCTCAGTGATCGCTGTCTGGGGCAGTACAGACGGTGTCTCGGTGATCACTGTCTGGGGGCAGTATAGACGGAGTCTCAGTGATCGCTGTCTGGGGCAGTACAGACGGTGTCTCAGTGATCACTGTTTGGGGGCTGGTACAGACGGTGTCTCAGTGATCACAGTCTGGGGGCAGTATAGACAGAGTCTCGGTGATCACAGTCTGGGGCAGTACAGACGGTGTCTCGGTCATTGCTCTCTGGGGGCTGGTACAGACGGTGTCTCGGTGATCACAGTCTGGGGCAGTACAGACGGTGTCTCAGTGATCACAGTCTGGGGCAGTACAGACGGTGTCTCGGTGATCACAGTCTGGGGGCAGTATAGGCGGTGTCTCGGTGATCGCAGTCTGGGGGCAGTATAGACGGTGTCTCGTGATCGCTGTCTGGGGCAGTATAGACGGTGTCTCAGTGATCACAGTCTGGGGGCAGTATAGACGGAGTCTCAGTGATCACTGTCTGGGGGCTGGTACAGACGGAGTCTCGGTGATCACAGTCTAGGGGCAGTATAGATGGCGTCTCAGTGATCGCTGTCTGGGGGCAGTACAGACGGTGTCTCAGTGATCATTGTCTGGGGGCAGTATAGATGGTGTCTCAGTGATCATTGTCTGGGGGCAGTATAGACGGTGTCTCGGTGATCACAGTCTGGGGGCAGTATAGACGGTGTCTCGGTGATCATTGTCTGGGGGCAGTATAGACGGTGTCTCGGTGATCACAGTCTGGGGGCAGTATAGACGGTGTCTCGGTGATCATTGTCTGGGGGCAGTATAGACGGTGTCTCGGTGATCACAGTCTGGGGGCAGTATAGACGGTGTCTCGGTGATCACTGTCTGGGGGCAGTATAGACGGTGTCTCGGTGATCACAGTCTGGGGGCAGTATAGACGGTGTCTCAGTGATCACAGTCTGGGGGCAGTATAGACGGTGTCTCGGTGATCACTGTCTGGGGGCAGTATAGACGGTGTCTCGGTGATCACAGTCTGGGGGCAGTATAGACGGTGTCTCGGTGATCACAGTCTGGGGGCAGTATAGACGGTGTCTCGGTGATCGCTGTCTGGGGGCAGTATAGACGGTGTCTTGGTGATCACTGTCTGGGGCAGAATAGACGGAGTCTCGGTGATCACAGTCTGGGGCAGAAAAGACGGTGTCTCGGTGATCACTGTCTGGGGGCAGTATAGACGGTGTCTCGGTGATCGCTGTCTGGGGGCAGTATAGACGGTGTCTCGGTGATCACTGTCTGGGGGCAGTATAGACGGTGTCTCGGTGATCACAGTCTGGGGGCAGTATAGACGGTGTCTCGGTGATCACTGTCTGGGGGCAGTATAGACGGTGTCTCGGTGATCACTGTCTGGGGGCAGTATAGACGGTGTCTCGGTGATCACTGTCTGGGGGCAGTATAGACGGTGTCTCGGTGATCACTGTCTGGGGGCAGGATAGACGGAGTCTCGGTGATCACAGTCTGGGGGCAGTATAGACGGTGTCTCAGTGATCACTGTCTAGGGGCAGTATAGACGGTGTCTCGGTGATCACAGTCTGGGGGCAGTATAGACGGTGTCTCGGTGATCACTGTCTCGGGGCAGTATAGACGGTGTCTCAGTGATCACTGTCTGGTGGCAGTATAGACGGAGTCTCGGTGATCACAGTCTGGGGGCAGTATAGACGGTGTCTCGGTGATCACTGTCTGGGGGCAGTACAGACGGTGTCTCGGTGATCACTGTCTGGGGGCAGTATAGACGGTGTCTCGGTGATCACTGTCTGGGGGCAGTATAGACGGTGTCTCGGTGATCGCTGTCTGGGGGCAGTATAGACGGTGTCTCGGTGATCACTGTCTGGGGGCAGTATAGACGGTGTCTCGGTGATCGCTGTCTGGGGCAGTATAGACGGTGTCTCGGTGATCACTGTCTGGGGGCAGTATAGACGGTGTCTCGGTGATCACAGTCTGGGGGCAGTATAGACGGTGTCTCGGTGATCACAGTCTGGGGGCAGTATAGACGGTGTCTCGGTGATCACAGTCTGGGGGCAGTATAGACGGTGTCTCGGTGAGCGCTGTCTGGGGGCAGTATAGACGGTGTCTCGGTGATCACTGTCTGGGGGCAGTATAGACGGTGTCTCGGTGATCGCTGTCTGGGGACAGTATAGACGGAGTCTCGGTGATCACAGTCTGGGGGCAGTACAGGCGGAGTCTTGGTGATCACTGTCTGGGGGCAGTATAGACGGTGTCTCGGTGATCGCTGTCTGGGGGCAGTACAGACCGTGTCTCGGTGATCACAGTCTGGGGGCAGTATAGACGGTGTCTCGGTGATCACAGTCTGGGGCGGAACAGGCGGTGTCTCAGTGATCACAGTCTGGGGCGGTACAGACGGTGTCTCGGTGATCACAGTCTGGGGCGGTACAGACGGTGTCTCAGTGATCACAGTCTGGGGCGGTACAGACGGTGTCTCGGTGATCACAGTCTGGGGCGGTACAGACGCAGTCTCAGTGATCACAGTCTGGGGCAGTACAGACGGTGTCTCAGTGATCGCTGTCTGGGGCAGTACAGACGGTGTCTCGGTGATCACTGTCTGGGGCAGTATAGACGGAGTCTCAGTGATTGCTGTCTGGGGCAGTACAGACGGTGTCTCAGTGATCACTGTTTGGGGGCTGGTACAGACGGTGTCTCAGTGATCACAGTCTGGGGGCAGTATAGACAGAGTCTCGGTGATCACAGTCTGGGGCAGTACAGACGGTGTCTCGGTCATTGCTCTCTGGGGGCTGGTACAGACGGTGTCTCGGTGATCACAGTCTGGGGCAGTACAGACGGTGTCTCAGTGATCACAGTCTGGGGCAGTACAGACGGTGTCTCGGTGATCACAGTCTGGGGGCAGTATAGGCGGTGTCTCGGTGATCGCAGTCTGGGGGCAGTATAGACGGTGTCTCGTGATCGCTGTCTGGGGCAGTATAGACGGTGTCTCAGTGATCACAGTCTGGGGGCAGTATAGACGGAGTCTCAGTGATCACTGTCTGGGGGCTGGTACAGACGGAGTCTCGGTGATCACAGTCTAGGGGCAGTATAGATGGCGTCTCAGTGATCGCTGTCTGGGGGCAGTACAGACGGTGTCTCAGTGATCATTGTCTGGGGGCAGTATAGACGGTGTCTCAGTGATCATTGTCTGGGGGCAGTATAGACGGTGTCTCGGTGATCACAGTCTGGGGGCAGTATAGACGGTGTCTCGGTGATCATTGTCTGGGGGCAGTATAGACGGTGTCTCGGTGATCACAGTCTGGGGGCAGTATAGACGGTGTCTCGGTGATCATTGTCTGGGGGCAGTATAGACGGTGTCTCGGTGATCACAGTCTGGGGGCAGTATAGACGGTGTCTCGGTGATCACTGTCTGGGAGCAGTATAGACGGTGTCTCGGTGATCACAGTCTGGGGGCAGTATAGACGGTGTCTCAGTGATCACAGTCTGGGGGCAGTATAGACGGTGTCTCGGTGATCACTGTCTGGGGGCAGTATAGACGGTGTCTCGGTGATCACAGTCTGGGGGCAGTATAGACGGTGTCTCGGTGATCACAGTCTGGGGGCAGTATAGACGGTGTCTCGGTGATCGCTGTCTGGGGGCAGTATAGACGGTGTCTTGGTGATCACTGTCTGGGGCAGAATAGACGGAGTCTCGGTGATCACAGTCTGGGGCAGAAAAGACGGTGTCTCGGTGATCATTGTCTGGGGGCAGTATAGACGGTGTCTCGGTGATCGCAGTCTGGGGGCTGGTACAGACGGCGTCTCAGTGATCACTGTCTGGGGGCAGTATAGACGGTGTCTCGGTGATCACTGTCTGGGGGCAGTATAGACGGTGTCTCAGTGATCACAGTCTGGGGGCAGTACAGACGGTGTCTCGGTGATCACTGTCTGGGGCAGTATAGACGGTGTCTCAGTGATCGCTGTCTGGGGGCAGTATAGACCGTGGCTCAGTGATCACAGTCTGGTGGCAGTATAGACGGTGTCTCGGTGATCGCAGTCTGGGGGCAGTATAGACGGTGTCTCAGTGATCACAGTCTGGGGGCAGTATAGACGGTGTCTCGGTGATCACTGTCTGGGGGCAGTATAGACGGTGTCTCGGTGATCGCTGTCTGGGGGCTGGTACAGACGGTGTCTCGGTGATCACTGTCTGGGGGCAGTATAGACGGCGTCTCAGTGACCACAGTCTGGGGGCAGTATAGACGGTGTCTCAGTGATCACAGTCTGGGGCAGTATAGACGGTGTCTCGGTGATCACAGTCTGGGGCAGTATAGACGGTGTCTCAGTGATCGCTATCTGGGGGCAGTATAGACGGAGTCTCAGTGATCACTGTCTGGGGGCAGTATAGACGGTGTCTCGGTGATCACTGTCTGGGGGCAGTACAGACGGTGTCTTGGTGATCACAGTCTGGGGGCAGTATAGACGGTGTCTCGGTGATCACAGTCTGGGGGCAGTATAGACGGTGTCTCGGTGATCACTGTCTGGGGGCAGTATAGACGGTGTCTCGGTGATCACTGTCTGGGGGCAGTATAGACGGTGTCTCGGTGATCGCTGTCTGGGGCAGTATAGACGGTGTCTCGGTGATCACAGTCTGGGGGCAGTATAGACGGTGTCTCGGTGATCGCTGTCTGGGGGCAGTATAGACGGTGTCTCGGTGATCACTGTCTGGGGGCAGTATAGACGGTGTCTCGGTGATCACTGTCTGGGGGCAGTATAGACGGTGTCTCGGTGATCACTGTCTGGGGGCAGTATAGACGGTGTCTCGGTGATCACTGTCTGGGGGCAGTATAGACGGTGTCTCGGTGATCACAGTCTGGGGGCAGTATAAACGGTGTCTCAGTGATCACAGTCTGGGGGCAGTGTAGACGGTGTCTCGGTGATCACAGTCTGGGGGCAGTATAGACGGTGTCTCGGTGATCACTGTCTGGGGGCAGTATAGACGGAGTATCGGTGATCACTGTCTGGGGGCAGTATAGACGGTGTCTCGGTGATCACAGTCTGGGGGCAGTATAGACGGTGTCTCGGTGATCACTGTCTGGGGGCAGTATAGACGGTGTCTCGGTGATCACTGTCTGGGGGCAGTACAGACGGTGTCTCGGTGATCGCTGTCTGGGGGCAGTATAGACGGTGTCTCGGTGATCACAGTCTGGGGGCAGGACAGACGGTGTCTCGGTGATCGCTGTCTGGGGGCAGTATAGACGGTGTCTCGGTGATCACTGTCAGGGGGCAGTATAGACGGTGTCTCGGTGATCGCTGTCTGGGGGCAGTATAGACGGTGTCTCGGTGATCGCTGTCTGGGGGCAGTATAGACGGTGTCTCAGTGATCACAGTCTGGGGGCAGTATAGACGGTGTCTCGGTGATCACAGTCTGGGGGCAGTATAGACGGTGTCTCAGTGATCGCTGTCTGGGGGCAGTATAGACGGTGTCTCGGTGATCACTGACTGGGGGCAGTATAGACGGTGTCTCGGTGATCACAGTCTGGGGGCAGTATAGACGGTGTCTCGGTGATCACAGTCTGGGGGCAGTATAGACGGTGTCTCGGTGATCGCTGTCTGGGGGCAGTATAGACGGAGTCTCGGTGATCACAGTCTGGGGGCAGTACAGGCGGAGTCTTGGTGATCACTGTCTGGGGGCAGTATAGACGGTGTCTCGGTGATCATTGATTGGGGGCATTACAGACGGTGTCTCAGTGATCGCTGTCTGGGGGCAGTACAGACGGTGTCTCAGTGATCGCTGTCTGGGGGCAGTATAGACGGTGTCTCAGTGATCACTGTCTGGGGGCAGTATAGATGGTGTCTCGGTGATCACAGTCTGGGGGCAGTATAGACGGTGTCTCGGTGATCGCTGTCTGGGGGCAGTATAGACGGTGTCTCGGTGATCACTGTCGGGGGGCAGTATAGACGGTGTCTCGGTGATCGCTGTCTGGGGGCAGTATAGACGGAGTCTCGGTGATCACAGTCTGGGGGCAGTACAGGAGGAGTCTTGGTGATCACAGTCTGGGGGCAGTATAGACGGTGTCTCGGTGATCACTGTCTGGGGGCAGTATAGACGGTGTCTCAGTGATCACAGTCTGGGGGCAGTATAGACGGTGTCTCGGTGATCGCTGTCTGGGGGCAGTATAGACGGTGTCTCGGTGATCACTGTCTGGGGGCAGTATAGACGGTGTCTCGGTGATCACTGTCTGGGGGCAGTATAGACGGTGTCTCAGTGATCACTGTCTGGGGGCAGTATAGACGGAGTCTCGGTGATCACACTCTGGGGGCAGTATAGACGGTGTCTCAGTGATCACTGTCTGGGGGCAGTATAGACGGTGTCTCAGTGATCGCTGTCTGGGGGCAGTATAGACGGAGTCTCAGTGATCACTGTCTGGGGGCAGTATAGACGGTGTCTCGGTGATCACTGTCTGGGGGCAGTATAGACGGTGTCTCGGTGATCACAGTCTGGGGGCAGTATAGACGGTGTCTCGGTGATCGCTGTCTCGGGGCAGTATAGACGGTGTCTCGGTGATCACTGTCTGGGGGCAGTATAGGCGGTGTCTCAGTGATCGCTGTCTGGGGGCAGTATAGACGGAGTCTCAGTGATCACTGTCTGGGGGCAGTACAGACGGTGTCTCGGTGATCACAGTCTGGGGCAGTATAGACGGTGTCTCGGTGATCACTGTCTGGGGGCAGTATAGACGGTGTCTCGGTGATCGCTGTCTGGGGGCAGTATAGACTGTGTCTCAGTGATCACTGTCTGGGGGCAGTATAGACGGTGTCTCGGTGATCACTGTCTGGGGGCAGTGCAGACGGAATCTCAGTGATCGCTGTCTGGGGGCAGTATAGACGGTGTCTCGGTGATCGCTGTCTGGGGCAGTATAGACGGTGTCTCGGTGATCGCTGTCTGGTGGCAGTATAGACGGTGTCTCGGTGATCACTGTCTGGGGGCAGTATAGACGGTGTCTCGGTGATCGCTGTCTGGGGGCAGTACAGACGGTGTCTCGGTGATCACTGTCTGGGGCAGTATAGACGGTGTCTCAGTGATCGCTGTCTGGGGGCAGTATAGACCGTGTCTCAGTGATCACAGTCTGGGGGCAGTATAGACGGTGTCTCGGTGATCACAGTCTGGGGGCAGTATAGACGGTGTCTCGGTGATCGCAGTCTGGGGGCAGTATAGACGGTGTCTCAGTGATCACAGTCTGGGGGCAGTATAGACGGTGTCTCGGTGATCACTGTCTGGGGGCAGTATAGACGGTGTCTCGGTGATCGCTGTCTGGGGGCTGGTACAGACGGTGTCTCGGTGATCACTGTCTGGGGGCAGTATAGACGGCGTCTCAGTGATCACAGTCTGGGGGCAGTATAGACGGTGTCTCAGTGATCACAGTCTGGGGCAGTATAGACGGTGTCTCGGTGATCACAGTCTGGGGCAGTATAGACGGTGTCTCAGTGATCGCTGTCTGGGGGCAGTATAGACGGAGTCTCAGTGATCACTGTCTGGGGGCAGTATAGACGGTGTCTCGGTGATCACTGTCTGGGGGCAGTACAGACGGTGTCTTGGTGATCACAGTCTGGGGGCAGTATAGACGGTGTCTCGGTGATCACAGTCTGGGGGCAGTATAGACGGTGTCTCGGTGATCACTGTCTGGGGGCAGTATAGACGGTGTCTCGGTGATCACTGTCTGGGGGCAGTATAGGCGGTGTCTCAGTGATCGCTGTCTGGGGGCAGTATAGACGGAGTCTCAGTGATCACTGTCTGGGGGCAGTACAGACGGTGTCTCGGTGATCACAGTCTGAGGCAGTATAGACGGTGTCTCGGTGATCACTGTCTGGGGGCAGTATAGACGGTGTCTCGGTGATCGCTGTCTGGGGGCAGTATAGACTGTGTCTCAGTGATCACTGTCTGGGGGCAGTATAGACGGTGTCTCGGTGATCACTGTCTGGGGGCAGTATAGACGGTGTCTCAGTGATCACAGTCTAGGGGCAGTACAGACGGAATCTCAGTGATCGCTGTCTGGGGGCAGTATAGACGGTGTCTCGGTGATCACTGTCTGGGGGCAGTATAGACGGTGTCTCGGTGATCACTGTCTGGGGGCAGTATAGACGGTGTCTCGGTGATCACTGTCTGGGGGCAGTATAGACGGTGTCTCGGTGATCACTGTCTGGGGGCAGTACAGACGGAATCTCAGTGATCGCTGTCTGGGGGCAGTATAGACGGTGTCTCGGTGATCGCTGTCTGGGGCAGTATCGACGGTGTCTCGGTGATCGCAGTCTGGGGGCAGTATAGACGGTGTCTCGGTGATCGCTGTCTGGTGGCAGTATAGACGGTGTCTCGGTGATCACTGTCTGGGGGCAGTATAGACGGTGTCTCGGTGATCGCTGTCTGGGGGCAGTACAGACGGTGTCTCGGTGATCACTGTCTGGGGCAGTATAGACGGTGTCTCAGTGATCGCTGTCTGGGGGCAGTATAGACGGTGTCTCAGTGATCACAGTCTGGGGGCAGTATAGACGGTGTCTCGGTGATCGCAGTCTGGGGGCAGTATAGACGGTGTCTCAGTGATCACAGTCTGGGGGCAGTATAGACGGTGTCTCGGTGATCACTGTCTGGGGGCAGTATAGACGGTGTCTCGGTGATCGCTGTCTGGGGGCTGGTACAGACGGTGTCTCGGTGATCACTGTCTGGGGGCAGTATAGACGGCGTCTCAGTGATCGCTGTCTGGGGGCAGTATAGACGGTGTCTCGGTGATCGCTGTCTGGGGGCAGTACAGACGGTGTCTCGGTGATCGCTGTCTGGGGGCAGTACAGACGGTGTCTCGGTGATCACTGTCTGGGGCAGTATAGACGGTGTCTCAGTGATCGCTGTCTGGGGGCAGTATAGACCGTGTCTCAGTGATCACAGTCTGGGGGCAGTATAGACGGTGTCTCGGTGATCGCAGTCTGGGGGCAGTATAGACGGTGTCTCAGTGATCACAGTCTGGGGGCAGTATAGACGGTGTCTCGGTGATCACTGTCTGGGGGCAGTATAGACGGTGTCTCGGTGATCACTGTCTGGGGGCTGGTACAGACGGTGTCTCGGTGATCACTGTCTGGGGGCAGTATAGACGGCGTCTCAGTGATCACAGTCTGGGGGCAGTATAGACGGTGTCTCGGTGATCACAGTCTGGGGGCAGTATAGACGGTGTCTCGGTGATCGCTGTCTGGGGGCAGTACAGTCGGTGTCTCGGTGATCACTGTCTGGGGGCAGTATAGACGGAGTCTCGGTGATCACTGTCTGGGGGCAGTATAGACGGTGTCTCAGTGATCACAGTCTGGGGCAGTATAGACGGTGTCTCGGTGATCACAGTCTGGGGCAGTATAGACGGTGTCTCAGTGATCGCTGTCTGGGGGCAGTATAGACGGAGTCTCAGTGATCACTGTCTGGGGGCAGTATAGACGGTGTCTCGGTGATCACTGTCTGGGGGCAGTACAGACGGTGTCTTGGTGATCACAGTCTGGGGGCAGTATAGACGGTGTCTCGGTGATCACAGTCTGGGGGCAGTATAGACGGTGTCTCGGTGATCACTGTCTGGGGGCAGTATAGACGGTGTCTCGGTGATCACTGTCTGGGGGCAGTATAGGCGGTGTCTCAGTGATCGCTGTCTGGGGGCAGTATAGACGGAGTCTCAGTGATCACTGTCTGGGGGCAGTACAGACGGTGTCTCGGTGATCACAGTCTGGGGCAGTATAGACGGTGTCTCGGTGATCACTGTCTGGGGGCAGTATAGACGGTGTCTCGGTGATCGCTGTCTGGGGGCAGTATAGACTGTGTCTCAGTGATCACTGTCTGGGGGCAGTATAGACGGTGTCTCGGTGATCACTGTCTGGGGGCAGTACAGACGGAATCTCAGTGATCGCTGTCTGGGGGCAGTATAGACGGTGTCTCGGTGATCGCTGTCTGGGGCAGTATCGACGGTGTCTCGGTGATCGCAGTCTGGGGGCAGTATAGACGGTGTCTCGGTGATCGCTGTCTGGTGGCAGTATAGACGGTGTCTCGGTGATCACTGTCTGGGGGCAGTATAGGCGGTGTCTCAGTGATCGCTGTCTGGGGGCAGTATAGACGGAGTCTCAGTGATCACTGTCTGGGGGCAGTACAGACGGTGTCTCGGTGATCACAGTCTGGGGCAGTATAGACGGTGTCTCGGTGATCACTGTCTGGGGGCAGTATAGACGGTGTCTCGGTGATCGCTGTCTGGGGGCAGTATAGACTGTGTCTCAGTGATCACTGTCTGGGGGCAGTATAGACGGTGTCTCGGTGATCACTGTCTGGGGGCAGTACAGACGGAATCTCAGTGATCGCTGTCTGGGGGCAGTATAGACGGTGTCTCGGTGATCGCTGTCTGGGGCAGTATAGACGGTGTCTCGGTGATCGCTGTCTGGTGGCAGTATAGACGGTGTCTCGGTGATCACTGTCTGGGGGCAGTATAGACGGTGTCTCGGTGATCGCTGTCTGGGGGCAGTACAGACGGTGTCTCGGTGATCACTGTCTGGGGCAGTATAGACGGTGTCTCAGTGATCGCTGTCTGGGGGCAGTATAGACCGTGTCTCAGTGATCACAGTCTGGGGGCAGTATAGACGGTGTCTCGGTGATCACAGTCTGGGGGCAGTATAGACGGTGTCTCGGTGATCGCAGTCTGGGGGCAGTATAGACGGTGTCTCAGTGATCACAGTCTGGGGGCAGTATAGACGGTGTCTCGGTGATCACTGTCTGGGGGCAGTATAGACGGTGTCTCGGTGATCGCTGTCTGGGGGCTGGTACAGACGGTGTCTCGGTGATCACTGTCTGGGGGCAGTATAGACGGCGTCTCAGTGATCACAGTCTGGGGGCAGTATAGACGGTGTCTCAGTGATCACAGTCTGGGGCAGTATAGACGGTGTCTCGGTGATCACAGTCTGGGGCAGTATAGACGGTGTCTCAGTGATCGCTGTCTGGGGGCAGTATAGACGGAGTCTCAGTGATCACTGTCTGGGGGCAGTATAGACGGTGTCTCGGTGATCACTGTCTGGGGGCAGTACAGACGGTGTCTTGGTGATCACAGTCTGGGGGCAGTATAGACGGTGTCTCGGTGATCACAGTCTGGGGGCAGTATAGACGGTGTCTCGGTGATCACTGTCTGGGGGCAGTATAGACGGTGTCTCGGTGATCACTGTCTGGGGGCAGTATAGGCGGTGTCTCAGTGATCGCTGTCTGGGGGCAGTATAGACGGAGTCTCAGTGATCACTGTCTGGGGGCAGTACAGACGGTGTCTCGGTGATCACAGTCTGAGGCAGTATAGACGGTGTCTCGGTGATCACTGTCTGGGGGCAGTATAGACGGTGTCTCGGTGATCGCTGTCTGGGGGCAGTATAGACTGTGTCTCAGTGATCACTGTCTGGGGGCAGTATAGACGGTGTCTCGGTGATCACTGTCTGGGGGCAGTATAGACGGTGTCTCAGTGATCACAGTCTAGGGGCAGTACAGACGGAATCTCAGTGATCGCTGTCTGGGGGCAGTATAGACGGTGTCTCGGTGATCACTGTCTGGGGGCAGTATAGACGGTGTCTCGGTGATCACTGTCTGGGGGCAGTATAGACGGTGTCTCGGTGATCACTGTCTGGGGGCAGTATAGACGGTGTCTCGGTGATCACTGTCTGGGGGCAGTACAGACGGAATCTCAGTGATCGCTGTCTGGGGGCAGTATAGACGGTGTCTCGGTGATCGCTGTCTGGGGCAGTATCGACGGTGTCTCGGTGATCGCAGTCTGGGGGCAGTATAGACGGTGTCTCGGTGATCGCTGTCTGGTGGCAGTATAGACGGTGTCTCGGTGATCACTGTCTGGGGGCAGTATAGACGGTGTCTCGGTGATCGCTGTCTGGGGGCAGTACAGACGGTGTCTCGGTGATCACTGTCTGGGGCAGTATAGACGGTGTCTCAGTGATCGCTGTCTGGGGGCAGTATAGACGGTGTCTCAGTGATCACAGTCTGGGGGCAGTATAGACGGTGTCTCGGTGATCGCAGTCTGGGGGCAGTATAGACGGTGTCTCAGTGATCACAGTCTGGGGGCAGTATAGACGGTGTCTCGGTGATCACTGTCTGGGGGCAGTATAGACGGTGTCTCGGTGATCGCTGTCTGGGGGCTGGTACAGACGGTGTCTCGGTGATCACTGTCTGGGGGCAGTATAGACGGCGTCTCAGTGATCGCTGTCTGGGGGCAGTATAGACGGTGTCTCGGTGATCGCTGTCTGGGGGCAGTACAGACGGTGTCTCGGTGATCGCTGTCTGGGGGCAGTACAGACGGTGTCTCGGTGATCACTGTCTGGGGCAGTATAGACGGTGTCTCAGTGATCGCTGTCTGGGGGCAGTATAGACCGTGTCTCAGTGATCACAGTCTGGGGGCAGTATAGACGGTGTCTCGGTGATCGCAGTCTGGGGGCAGTATAGACGGTGTCTCAGTGATCACAGTCTGGGGGCAGTATAGACGGTGTCTCGGTGATCACTGTCTGGGGGCAGTATAGACGGTGTCTCGGTGATCACTGTCTGGGGGCTGGTACAGACGGTGTCTCGGTGATCACTGTCTGGGGGCAGTATAGACGGCGTCTCAGTGATCACAGTCTGGGGGCAGTATAGACGGTGTCTCGGTGATCACAGTCTGGGGGCAGTATAGACGGTGTCTCGGTGATCGCTGTCTGGGGGCAGTACAGTCGGTGTCTCGGTGATCACTGTCTGGGGGCAGTATAGACGGAGTCTCGGTGATCACTGTCTGGGGGCAGTATAGACGGTGTCTCAGTGATCACAGTCTGGGGCAGTATAGACGGTGTCTCGGTGATCACAGTCTGGGGCAGTATAGACGGTGTCTCAGTGATCGCTGTCTGGGGGCAGTATAGACGGAGTCTCAGTGATCACTGTCTGGGGGCAGTATAGACGGTGTCTCGGTGATCACTGTCTGGGGGCAGTACAGACGGTGTCTTGGTGATCACAGTCTGGGGGCAGTATAGACGGTGTCTCGGTGATCACAGTCTGGGGGCAGTATAGACGGTGTCTCGGTGATCACTGTCTGGGGGCAGTATAGACGGTGTCTCGGTGATCACTGTCTGGGGGCAGTATAGGCGGTGTCTCAGTGATCGCTGTCTGGGGGCAGTATAGACGGAGTCTCAGTGATCACTGTCTGGGGGCAGTACAGACGGTGTCTCGGTGATCACAGTCTGGGGCAGTATAGACGGTGTCTCGGTGATCACTGTCTGGGGGCAGTATAGACGGTGTCTCGGTGATCGCTGTCTGGGGGCAGTATAGACTGTGTCTCAGTGATCACTGTCTGGGGGCAGTATAGACGGTGTCTCGGTGATCACTGTCTGGGGGCAGTACAGACGGAATCTCAGTGATCGCTGTCTGGGGGCAGTATAGACGGTGTCTCGGTGATCGCTGTCTGGGGCAGTATCGACGGTGTCTCGGTGATCGCAGTCTGGGGGCAGTATAGACGGTGTCTCGGTGATCGCTGTCTGGTGGCAGTATAGACGGTGTCTCGGTGATCACTGTCTGGGGGCAGTATAGACGGTGTCTCGGTGATCGCTGTCTGGGAGCAGTGCAGACGGTGTCTCGGTGATCACTGTCTGGGGCAGTATAGACGGTGTCTCAGTGATCGCTGTCTGGGGGCAGTATAGACGGTGTCTCAGTGATCACAGTCTGGGGGCAGTATAGACGGTGTCTCGGTGATCGCAGTCTGGGGGCAGTATAGACGGTGTCTCAGTGATCACAGTCTGGGGGCAGTATAGACGGTGTCTCGGTGATCACTGTCTGGGGGCAGTATAGACGGTGTCTCGGTGATCGCTGTCTGGGGGCTGGTACAGACGGTGTCTCGGTGATCACTGTCTGGGGGCAGTATAGACGGCGTCTCAGTGATCGCTGTCTGGGGGCAGTATAGACGGTGTCTCGGTGATCGCTGTCTGGGGGCAGTACAGACGGTGTCTCGGTGATCACTGTCTGGGGGCAGTATAGACGGAGTCTCGGTGATCGCTGTCTGGGGGCAGTATAGACGGTGTCTCGGTGATCACTGTCTGGGGGCAGTATAGACGGTGTTTCGGTGATCACAGTCTGGGGCAGTATAGACGGTGTCTCAGTGATCACTGTCTGGGGGCAGTATAGACGGTGTCTCAGTGATCGCTGTCTGGGGGCAGTATAGACGGTGTCTCGGTGATCACAGTCTGGGGGCAGTATAGACGGTGTCTTGGTGATCACAGTCTGGGGGCAGTATAGACGGTGTCTCGGTGATCACTGTCTGGGGGCAGTATAGACGGTGTCTCAGTGATCACAGTCTGGGGGCAGTATAGACGGTGTCTCGGTGATCGCTGTCTGGGGGCAGTATAGACGGTGTCTCGGTGATCACTGTCTGGGGGCAGTATAGACGGTGTCTCGGTGATCACTGTCTGGGGGCAGTATAGACGGTGTCTCAGTGATCACTGTCTGGGGGCAGTATAGACGGAGTCTCGGTGATCACAGTCTGGGGGCAGTATAGACGGTGTCTCAGTGATCACTGTCTGGGGGCAGTATAGACGGTGTCTCAGTGATCGCTGTCTGGGGGCAGTATAGACGGAGTCTCAGTGATCACTGTCTGGGGGCAGTATAGACGGTGTCTCGGTGATCACTGTCTGGGGGCAGTACAGACGGTGTCTCGGTGATCACAGTCTGGGGGCAGTATAGACGGTGTCTCGGTGATCGCTGTCTGGGGGCAGTATAGACGGTGTCTCGGTGATCGCAGTCTGGGGGCAGTATAGACGGTGTCTCGGTGATCACAGTCTGGGGGCAGTATAGACGGTGTCTCGGTGATCACTGTCTGGGGGCAGTATAGACGGTGTCTCGGTGATCACTGTCTGGGGGCTGTATAGGCGGTGTCTCAGTGATCGCTGTCTGGGGGCAGTATAGACGGAGTCTCAGTGATCACTGTCTGGGGGCAGTACAGACGGTGTCTCGGTGATCACAGTCTGGGGCAGTATAGACGGTGTCTCGGTGATCACTGTCTGGGGGCAGTATAGACGGTGTCTCGGTGATCGCTGTCTGGGGGCAGTATAGACTGTGTCTCAGTGATCACTGTCTGGGGGCAGTATAGACGGTGTCTCGGTGATCACTGTCTGGGGGCAGTACAGACGGAATCTCAGTGATCGCTGTCTGGGGGCAGTATAGACGGTGTCTCGGTGATCGCTGTCTGGGGCAGTATAGACGGTGTCTCGGTGATCGCAGTCTGGGGGCAGTATAGACGGTGTCTCGGTGATCGCTGTCTGGTGGCAGTATAGACGGTGTCTCGGTGATCACTGTCTGGGGGCAGTATAGACGGTGTCTCGGTGATCGCTGTCTGGGGGCAGTACAGACGGTGTCTCGGTGATCACTGTCTGGGGCAGTATAGACGGTGTCTCAGTGATCGCTGTCTGGGGGCAGTATAGACCGTGTCTCAGTGATCACAGTCTGGTGGCAGTATAGACGGTGTCTCGGTGGTCGCAGTCTGGGGGCAGTATAGACGGTGTCTCGGTGATCGCTGTCTGGGGGCAGTACAGACGGTGTCTCGGTGATCACTGTCTGGGGCAGTATAGACGGTGTCTCAGTGATCGCTGTCTGGGGGCAGTATAGACGGTGTCTCAGTGATCACAGTCTGGGGGCAGTATAGACGGTGTCTCGGTGATCGCAGTCTGGGGGCAGTATAGACGGTGTCTCAGTGATCACAGTCTGGGGGCAGTATAGACGGTGTCTCGGTGATCACTGTCTGGGGGCAGTATAGACGGTGTCTCGGTGATCGCTGTCTGGGGGCTGGTACAGACGGTGTCTCGGTGATCACTGTCTGGGGGCAGTATAGACGGCGTCTCAGTGATCGCTGTCTGGGGGCAGTATAAACGGTGTCTCGGTGATCGCTGTCTGGGGGCAGTACAGACGGTGTCTCGGTGATCGCTGTCTGGGGGCAGTACAGACGGTGTCTCGGTGATCACTGTCTGGGGCAGTATAGACGGTGTCTCAGTGATCGCTGTCTGGGGGCAGTATAGACCGTGTCTCAGTGATCACAGTCTGGGGGCAGTATAGACGGTGTCTCGGTGATCGCAGTCTGGGGGCAGTATAGACGGTGTCTCAGTGATCACAGTCTGGGGGCAGTATAGACGGTGTCTCGGTGATCACTGTCTGGGGGCAGTATAGACGGTGTCTCGGTGATCGCTGTCTGGGGGCTGGTACAGACGGTGTCTCGGTGATCACTGTCAGGGGGCAGTATAGACGGCGTCTCAGTGATCACAGTCTGGGGGCAGTATAGACGGTGTCTCGGTGATCACAGTCTGGGGGCAGTATAGACGGTGTCTCGGTGATCGCTGTCTGGGGGCAGTACAGTCGGTGTCTCGGTGATCACTGTCTGGGGGCAGTATAGACGGAGTCTCGGTGATCACTGTCTGGGGGCAGTATAGACGGTGTCTCAGTGATCACAGTCTGGGGCAGTATAGACGGTGTCTCGGTGATCACAGTCTGGGGCAGTATAGACGGTGTCTCAGTGATCGCTGTCTGGGGGCAGTATAGACGGAGTCTCAGTGATCACTGTCTGGGGGCAGTATAGACGGTGTCTCGGTGATCACTGTCTGGGGGCAGTACAGACGGTGTCTTGGTGATCACAGTCTGGGGGCAGTATAGACGGTGTCTCGGTGATCACTGTCTGGGGGCAGTATAGACGGTGTCTCGGTGATCACTGTCTGGGGGCAGTATAGGCGGTGTCTCAGTGATCGCTGTCTGGGGGCAGTATAGACGGAGTCTCAGTGATCACTGTCTGGGGGCAGTACAGACGGTGTCTCGGTGATCACAGTCTGGGGCAGTATAGACGGTGTCTCGGTGATCACTGTCTGGGGGCAGTATAGACGGTGTCTCGGTGATCGCTGTCTGGGGGCAGTATAGACTGTGTCTCAGTGATCACTGTCTGGGGGCAGTATAGACGGTGTCTCGGTGATCACTGTCTGGGGGCAGTACAGACGGAATCTCAGTGATCGCTGTCTGGGGGCAGTATAGACGGTGTCTCGGTGATCGCTGTCTGGGGCAGTATCGACGGTGTCTCGGTGATCGCAGTCTGGGGGCAGTATAGACGGTGTCTCGGTGATCGCTGTCTGGTGGCAGTATAGACGGTGTCTCGGTGATCACTGTCTGGGGGCAGTATAGACGGTGTCTCGGTGATCGCTGTCTGGGAGCAGTGCAGACGGTGTCTCGGTGATCACTGTCTGGGGCAGTATAGACGGTGTCTCAGTGATCGCTGTCAAGGGGCCGTATAGACGGTGTCTCAGTGATCACAGTCTGGGGGCAGTATAGACGGTGTCTCGGTGATCGCAGTCTGGGGGCAGTATAGACGGTGTCTCAGTGATCACAGTCTGGGGGCAGTATAGACGGTGTCTCGGTGATCACAGTCTGGGGCAGTATAGACGGTGTCTCGGTGATCACAGTCTGGGGCAGTATAGACGGTGTCTCAGTGATCGCTGTCTGGGGGCAGTATAGACGGAGTCTCAGTGATCACTGTCTGGGGGCAGTATAGACGGTGTCTCGGTGATCACTGTCTGGGGGCAGTACAGACGGTGTCTTGGTGATCACAGTCTGGGGGCAGTATAGACGGTGGCTCGGTGATCACAGTCTGGGGGCAGTATAGACGGTGTCTCGGTGATCACTGTCTGGGGGCAGTATAGACGGTGTCTCGGTGATCACTGTCTGGGGGCAGTATAGACGGTGTCTCGGTGATCGCTGTCTGGGGGCAGTATAGACGGTGTCTCGGTGATCACAGTCTGGGGGCAGTATAGACGGTGTCTCGGTGATCGCTGTCTGGGGGCAGTATAGACGGTGTCTCGGTGATCACTGTCTGGGGGCAGTATAGACGGTGTCTCGGTGATCACTGTCTGGGGGCAGTATAGACGGTGTCTCGGTGATCACTGTCTGGGGGCAGTATAGACGGTGTCTCGGTGATCACTGTCTGGGGGCAGTATAGACGGTGTCTCGGTGATCACAGTCTGGGGGCAGTATAAACGGTGTCTCAGTGATCACAGTCTGGGGGCAGTGTAGACGGTGTCTCGGTGATCACAGTCTGGGGGCAGTATAGACGGTGTCTCGGTGATCACTGTCTGGGGGCAGTATAGACGGAGTATCGGTGATCACTGTCTGGGGGCAGTATAGACGGTGTCTCGGTGATCACAGTCTGGGGGCAGTATAGACGGTGTCTCGGTGATCACTGTCTGGGGGCAGTATAGACGGTGTCTCGGTGATCACTGTCTGGGGGCAGTACAGACGGTGTCTCGGTGATCGCTGTCTGGGGGCAGTATAGACGGTGTCTCGGTGATCGCTGTCTGGGGGCAGTATAGACGGTGTCTCGGTGATCACAGTCTGGGGGCAGGACAGACGGTGTCTCGGTGATCGCTGTCTGGGGGCAGTATACACGGTGTCTCGGTGATCACTGTCAGGGGGCAGTATAGACGGTGTCTCGGTGATCGCTGTCTGGGGGCAGTATAGACGGTGTCTCGGTGATCGCTGTCTGGGGGCAGTATAGACGGTGTCTCAGTGATCACAGTCTGGGGGCAGTATAGACGGTGTCTCGGTGATCACAGTCTGGGGGCAGTATAGACGGTGTCTCGGTGATCACTGTCTGGGGGCAGTATAGACGGTGTCTCAGTGATCACAGTCTGGGGGCAGTATAGACGGTGTCTCGGTGATCGCTGTCTGGGGGCAGTATAGACGGTGTCTCGGTGATCACTGTCTGGGGGCAGTATAGACGGTGTCTCGGTGATCACTGTCTGGGGGCAGTATAGACGGTGTCTCAGTGATCACTGTCTGGGGGCAGTATAGACGGAGTCTCGGTGATCACACTCTGGGGGCAGTATAGACGGTGTCTCAGTGATCACTGTCTGGGGGCAGTATAGACGGTGTCTCAGTGATCGCTGTCTGGGGGCAGTATAGACGGAGTCTCAGTGATCACTGTCTGGGGGCAGTATAGACGGTGTCTCGGTGATCACTGTCTGGGGGCAGTACAGACGGTGTCTCGGTGATCACAGTCTGGGGGCAGTATAGACGGTGTCTCGGTGATCGCTGTCTGGGGGCAGTATAGACGGTGTCTCGGTGATCGCAGTCTGGGGGCAGTATAGACGGTGTCTCGGTGATCACAGTCTGGGGGCAGTATAGACGGTGTCTCGGTGATCACTGTCTGGGGGCAGTATAGACGGTGTCTCGGTGATCACTGTCTGGGGGCAGTATAGGCGGTGTCTCAGTGATCGCTGTCTGGGGGCAGTATAGACGGAGTCTCAGTGATCACTGTCTGGGGGCAGTACAGACGGTGTCTCGGTGATCACAGTCTGGGGCAGTATAGACGGTGTCTTGGTGATCACTGTCTGGGGGCAGTATAGACGGTGTCTCGGTGATCGCTGTCTGGGGGCAGTATAGACTGTGTCTCAGTGATCACTGTCTGGGGGCAGTATAGACGGTGTCTCGGTGATCACTGTCTGGGGGCAGTACAGACGGAATCTCAGTGATCGCTGTCTGGGGGCAGTATAGACGGTGTCTCGGTGATCGCTGTCTGGGGCAGTATAGACGGTGTCTCGGTGATCGCAGTCTGGGGGCAGTATAGACGGTGTCTCGGTGATCGCTGTCTGGTGGCAGTATAGACGGTGTCTCGGTGATCACTGTCTGGGGGCAGTATAGACGGTGTCTCGGTGATCGCTGTCTGGGGGCAGTACAGACGGTGTCTCGGTGATCACTGCCGGGGGAAGTATAGACGGTGTCTCAGTGATCGCTGTCTGGGGGCAGTATAGACCGTGTCTCAGTGATCACAGTCTGGGGGCAGTATAGACGGTGTCTCGGTGATCGCAGTCTGGGGGCAGTATAGACGGTGTCTCAGTGATCACAGTCTGGGGGCAGTATAGACGGTGTCTCGGTGATCACTGTCTGGGGGCAGTATAGACGGTGTCTCGGTGATCGCTGTCTGGGGGCTGGTACAGACGGTGTCTCGGTGATCACTGTCTGGGGGCAGTATAGACGGCGTCTCAGTGATCACAGTCTGGGGGCAGTATAGACGGTGTCTCAGTGATCACAGTCTGGGGCAGTATAGACGGTGTCTCGGTGATCACAGTCTGGGGCAGTATAGACGGTGTCTCAGTGATCGCTGTCTGGGGGCAGTATAGACGGAGTCTCAGTGATCACTGTCTGGGGGCAGTATAGACGGTGTCTCGGTGATCACTGTCTGGGGGCAGTACAGACGGTGTCTTGGTGATCACAGTCTGGGGGCAGTATAGACGGTGTCTCGGTGATCACAGTCTGGGGGCAGTATAGACGGTGTCTCGGTGATCACTGTCTGGGGGCAGTATAGACGGTGTCTCGGTGATCACTGTCTGGGGGCAGTATAGGCGGTGTCTCAGTGATCGCTGTCTGGGGGCAGTATAGATGGAGTCTCAGTGATCACTGTCTGGGGGCAGTACAGACGGTGTCTCGGTGATCACAGTCTGGGGCAGTATAGACGGTGTCTCGGTGATCACTGTCTGGGGGCAGTATAGACGGTGTCTCGGTGATCGCTGTCTGGGGGCAGTATAGACTGTGTCTCAGTGATCACTGTCTGGGGGCAGTATAGACGGTGTCTCGGTGATCACTGTCTGGGGGCAGTACAGACGGAATCTCAGTGATCGCTGTCTGGGGGCAGTATAGACGGTGTCTCGGTGATCGCTGTCTGGGGCAGTATCGACGGTGTCTCGGTGATCGCAGTCTGGGGGCAGTATAGACGGTGTCTCGGTGATCGCTGTCTGGTGGCAGTATAGACGGTGTCTCGGTGATCACTGTCTGGGGGCAGTATAGACGGTGTCTCGGTGATCGCTGTCTGGGGGCAGTACAGACGGTGTCTCGGTGATCACTGTCTGGGCAGTATAGACGGTGTCTCAGTGATCGCTGTCTGGGGGCAGTATAGACGGTGTCTCAGTGATCACAGTCTGGGGGCAGTATAGACGGTGTCTTGGTGATCGCAGTCTGAGGGCAGTATAGACGGTGTCTCAGTGATCACAGTCTGGGGGCAGTAAAGACGGTGTCTCGGTGATCACTGTCTGGGGGCAGTATAGACGGTGTCTCGGTGATCGCTGTCTGGGGGCTGGTACAGACGGTGTCTCGGTGATCACTGTCTGGGGGCAGTATAGACGGCGTCTCAGTGATCGCTGTCTGGGGGCAGTATAGACGGTGTCTCGGTGATCGCTGTCTGGGGGCAGTACAGACGGTGTCTCGGTGATCGCTGTCTGGGGGCAGTACAGACGGTGTCTCGGTGATCACTGTCTCGGGCAGTATAGACGGTGTCTCAGTGATCGCTGTCTGGGGGCAGTATAGACCGTGTCTCAGTGATCACAGTCTGGGGGCAGTATAGACGGTGTCTCGGTGATCGCAGTCTGGGGGCAGTATAGACGGTGTCTCAGTGATCACAGTCTGGGGGCAGTATAGACGGTGTCTCGGTGATCACTGTCTGGGGGCAGTATAGACGGTGTCTCGGTGATCGCTGTCTGGGGGCTGGTACAGACGGTGTCTCGGTGATCACTGTCTGGGGGCAGTATAGACGGCGTCTCAGTGATCACAGTCTGGGGGCAGTATAGACGGTGTCTCGGTGATCACAGTCTGGGGGCAGTATAGACGGTGTCTCGGTGATCGCTGTCTGGGGGCAGTACAGTCGGTGTCTCGGTGATCACTGTCTGGGGGCAGTATAGACGGAGTCTCGGTGATCACTGTCTGGGGGCAGTATAGACGGTGTCTCAGTGATCACAGTCTGGGGCAGTATAGACGGTGTCTCGGTGATCACAGTCTGGGGCAGTATAGACGGTGTCTCAGTGATCGCTGTCTGGGGGCAGTATAGACGGAGTCTCAGTGATCACTGTCTGGGGGCAGTATAGACGGTGTCTCGGTGATCACTGTCTGGGGGCAGTACAGACGGTGTCTTGGTGATCACAGTCTGGGGGCAGTATAGACGGTGTCTCGGTGATCACAGTCTGGGGGCAGTATAGACGGTGTCTCGGTGATCACTGTCTGGGGGCAGTTTCGACGGTGTCTCGGTGATCACTGTCTGGGGGCAGTATAGGCGGTGTCTCAGTGATCGCTGTCTGGGGGCAGTATAGACGGAGTCTCAGTGATCACTGTCTGGGGGCAGTACAGACGGTGTCTCGGTGATCACAGTCTGGGGCAGTATAGACGGTGTCTCGGTGATCACTGTCTGGGGGCAGTATAGACGGTGTCTCGGTGATCGCTGTCTGGTGGCAGTATAGACGGTGTCTCGGTGATCACTGTCTGGGGGCAGTATAGACGGTGTCTCGGTGATCGCTGTCTGGGAGCAGTGCAGACGGTGTCTCGGTGATCACTGTCTGGGGCAGTATAGACGGTGTCTCAGTGATCGCTGTCTGGGGGCAGTATAGACGGTGTCTCAGTGATCACAGTCTGGGGGCAGTATAGACGGTGTCTCGGTGATCGCAGTCTGGGGGCAGTATAGACGGTGTCTCAGTGATCACAGTCTGGGGGCAGTATAGACGGTGTCTCGGTGATCACTGTCTGGGGGCAGTATAGACGGTGTCTCGGTGATCGCTGTCTGGGGGCTGGTACAGACGGTGTCTCGGTGATCACTGTCTGGGGGCAGTATAGACGGCGTCTCAGTGATCGCTGTCTGGGGGCAGTATAGACGGTGTCTCGGTGATCGCTGTCTGGGGGCAGTACAGACGGTGTCTCGGTGATCACTGTCTGGGGGCAGTATAGACGGAGTCTCGGTGATCACTGTCTGGGGGCAGTATAGACGGTGTCTCGGTGATCACTGTCTGGGGGCAGTATAGACGGTGTCTCGGTGATCACAGTCTGGGGCAGTATAGACGGTGTCTCAGTGATCACTGTCTGGGGGCAGTATAGACGGTGTCTCAGTGATCGCTGTCTGGGGGCAGTATAGACGGTGTCTCGGTGATCACAGTCTGGGGGCAGTATAGACGGTGTCTCGGTGATCACTGTCTGGGGGCAGTATAGACGGTGTCTCGGTGATCACAGTCTGGGGGCAGTATAGACGGTGTCTCGGTGATCGCAGTCTGGGGGCAGTATAGACGGTGTCTCGGTGATCGCTGTCTGGTGGCAGTATAGACGGTGTCTCGGTGATCACTGTCTGGGGGCAGTATAGACGGTGTCTCGGTGATCGCTGTCTGGGGGCAGTACAGACGGTGTCTCGGTGATCACTGTCTGGGGCAGTATAGACGGTGTCTCAGTGATCGCTGTCTGGGGGCAGTATAGACCGTGTCTCAGTGATCACAGTCTGGGGGCAGTATAGACGGTGTCTCGGTGATCGCAGTCTGGGGGCAGTATAGACGGTGTCTCAGTGATCACAGTCTGGGGGCAGTATAGACGGTGTCTCGGTGATCACTGTCTGGGGGCAGTATAGACGGTGTCTCGGTGATCGCTGTCTGGGGGCTGGTACAGACGGTGTCTCGGTGATCACTGTCTGGGGGCAGTATAGACGGCGTCTCAGTGATCACAGTCTGGGGGCAGTATAGACGGTGTCTCAGTGATCACAGTCTGGGGCAGTATAGACGGTGTCTCGGTGATCACAGTCTGGGGCAGTATAGACGGTGTCTCAGTGATCGCTGTCTGGGGGCAGTATAGACGGAGTCTCAGTGATCACTGTCTGGGGGCAGTATAGACGGTGTCTCGGTGATCACTGTCTGGGGGCAGTACAGACGGTGTCTTGGTGATCACAGTCTGGGGGCAGTATAGACGGTGTCTCGGTGATCACAGTCTGGGGGCAGTATAGACGGTGTCTCGGTGATCACTGTCTGGGGGCAGTATAGACGGTGTCTCGGTGATCACTGTCTGGGGGCAGTATAGACGGTGTCTCGGTGATCGCTGTCTGGGGGCAGTATAGACGGTGTCTCGGTGATCACAGTCTGGGGGCAGTATAGACGGTGTCTCGGTGATCGCTGTCTGGGGGCAGTATAGACGGTGTCTCGGTGATCACTGTCTGGGGGCAGTATAGACGGTGTCTCGGTGATCACTGTCTGGGGGCAGTATAGACGGTGTCTCGGTGATCACTGTCTGGGGGCAGTATAGACGGTGTCTCGGTGATCACTGTCTGGGGGCAGTATAGACGGTGTCTCGGTGATCACAGTCTGGGGGCAGTATAAACGGTGTCTCAGTGATCACAGTCTGGGGGCAGTGTAGACGGTGTCTCGGTGATCACAGTCTGGGGGCAGTATAGACGGTGTCTCGGTGATCACTGTCTGGGGGCAGTATAGACGGAGTATCGGTGATCACTGTCTGGGGGCAGTATAGACGGTGTCTCGGTGATCACAGTCTGGGGGCAGTATAGACGGTGTCTCGGTGATCACTGTCTGGAGGCAGTATAGACGGTGTCTCGGTGATCACTGTCTGGGGGCAGTACAGACGGTGTCTCGGTGATCGCTGTCTGGGGGCAGTATAGACGGTGTCTCGGTGATCGCTGTCTGGGGGCAGTATAGACGGTGTCTCGGTGATCACAGTCTGGGGGCAGGACAGACGGTGTCTCGGTGATCGCTGTCTGGGGGCAGTATACACGGTGTCTCGGTGATCACTGTCAGGGGGCAGTATAGACGGTGTCTCGGTGATCGCTGTCTGGGGGCAGTATAGACGGTGTCTCGGTGATCGCTGTCTGGGGGCAGTATAGACGGTGTCTCAGTGATCACAGTCTGGGGGCAGTATAGACGGTGTCTCGGTGATCACAGTCTGGGGGCAGTATAGACGGTGTCTCAGTGATCGCTGTCTGGGGGCAGTATAGACGGTGTCTCGGTGATCACTGACTGGGGGCAGTATAGACGGTGTCTCGGTGATCACAGTCTGGGGGCAGTATAGACGGTGTCTCGGTGATCACAGTCTGGGGGCAGTATAGACGGTGTCTCGGTGATCGCTGTCTGGGGGCAGTATAGACGGAGTCTCGGTGATCACAGTCTGCGGGCAGTACAGGCGGAGTCTTGGTGATCACTGTCTGGGGGCAGTATAGACGGTGTCTCGGTGATCATTGATTGGGGGCATTACAGACGGTGTCTCAGTGATCGCTGTCTGGGGGCAGTACAGACGGTGTCTCAGTGATCGCTGTCTGGGGGCAGTATAGACGGTGTCTCAGTGATCACTGTCTGGGGGCAGTATAGATGGTGTCTCGGTGATCACAGTCTGGGGGCAGTATAGACGGTGTCTCGGTGATCGCTGTCTGGGGGCAGTATAGACGGTGTCTCGGTGATCACTGTCTGGGGCAGTATAGACGGTGTCTCGGTGATCGCTGTCTGGGGGCAGTATAGACGGAGTCTCGGTGATCACAGTCTGGGGGCAGTACAGGCGGAGTCTTGGTGATCACAGTCTGGGGGCAGTATAGACGGTGTCTCGGTGATCGCTGTCTGGGGGCTGGTACAGACGGTGTCTCGGTGATCACTGTCTGGGGGCAGTATAGACGGCGTCTCAGTGATCGCTGTCTGGGGGCAGTACAGACGGTGTCTCGGTGTTCGCTGTCTGGGGGCAGTACAGACGGTGTCTCGGTGATCACTGTCTGGGGGCAGTATAGACGGAGTCTCGGTGATCACTGTCTGGGGGCAGTATAGACGGTGTCTCGGTGATCACTGTCTGGGGGCAGTATAGACGGTGTCTCGGTGATCACAGTCTGGGGCAGTATAGACGGTGTCTCAGTGATCACTGTCTGGGGGCAGTATAGACGGTGTCTCAGTGATCGCTGTCTGGGGGCAGTATAGACGGTGTCTCGGTGATCACAGTCTGGGGGCAGTATAGACGGTGTCTCGGTGATCACTGTCTGGGGGCAGTATAGACGGTGTCTCGGTGATCACAGTCTGGGGGCAGTATAGACGGTGTCTCGGTGATCGCAGTCTGGGGGCAGTATAGACGGTGTCTCGGTGATCGCTGTCTGGTGGCAGTATAGACGGTGTCTCGGTGATCACTGTCTGGGGGCAGTATAGACGGTGTCTCGGTGATCGCTGTCTGGGGGCAGTACAGACGGTGTCTCGGTGATCACTGTCTGGGGCAGTATAGACGGTGTCTCAGTGATCGCTGTCTGGGGGCAGTATAGACCGTGTCTCAGTGATCACAGTCTGGGGGCAGTATAGACGGTGTCTCGGTGATCGCAGTCTGGGGGCAGTATAGACGGTGTCTCAGTGATCACAGTCTGGGGGCAGTATAGACGGTGTCTCGGTGATCACTGTCTGGGGGCAGTATAGACGGTGTCTCGGTGATCGCTGTCTGGGGGCTGGTACAGACGGTGTCTCGGTGATCACTGTCTGGGGGCAGTATAGACGGCGTCTCAGTGATCACAGTCTGGGGGCAGTATAGACGGTGTCTCAGTGATCACAGTCTGGGGCAGTATAGACGGTGTCTCGGTGATCACAGTCTGGGGCAGTATAGACGGTGTCTCAGTGATCGCTGTCTGGGGGCAGTATAGACGGAGTCTCAGTGATCACTGTCTGGGGGCAGTATAGACGGTGTCTCGGTGATCACTGTCTGGGGGCAGTACAGACGGTGTCTTGGTGATCACAGTCTGGGGGCAGTATAGACGGTGTCTCGGTGATCACAGTCTGGGGGCAGTATAGACGGTGTCTCGGTGATCACTGTCTGGGGGCAGTATAGACGGTGTCTCGGTGATCACTGTCTGGGGGCAGTATAGACGGTGTCTCGGTGATCGCTGTCTGGGGGCAGTATAGACGGTGTCTCGGTGATCACAGTCTGGGGGCAGTATAGACGGTGTCTCGGTGATCGCTGTCTGGGGGCAGTATAGACGGTGTCTCGGTGATCACTGTCTGGGGGCAGTATAGACGGTGTCTCGGTGATCACTGTCTGGGGGCAGTATAGACGGTGTCTCGGTGATCACTGTCTGGGGGCAGTATAGACGGTGTCTCGGTGATCACTGTCTGGGGGCAGTATAGACGGTGTCTCGGTGATCACAGTCTGGGGGCAGTATAAACGGTGTCTCAGTGATCACAGTCTGGGGGCAGTGTAGACGGTGTCTCGGTGATCACAGTCTGGGGGCAGTATAGACGGTGTCTCGGTGATCACTGTCTGGGGGCAGTATAGACGGAGTATCGGTGATCACTGTCTGGGGGCAGTATAGACGGTGTCTCGGAGATCACAGTCTGGGGGCAGTATAGACGGTGTCTCGGTGATCACTGTCTGGGGGCAGTATAGACGGTGTCTCGGTGATCGCTGTCTGGGGGCAGTATAGACGGTGTCTCAGTGATCACTGTCTGGGGGCAGTATAGACGGAGTCTCGGTGATCACACTCTGGGGGCAGTATAGACGGTGTCTCAGTGATCACTGTCTGGGGGCAGTATAGACGGTGTCTCAGTGATCGCTGTCTGGGGGCAGTATAGACGGAGTCTCAGTGATCACTGTCTGGGGGCAGTATAGACGGTGTCTCGGTGATCACTGTCTGGGGGCAGTATAGACGGTGTCTCGGTGATCACTGTCTGGGGGTAGTATAGGCGGTGTCTCAGTGATCGCTGTCTGGGGGCAGTATAGACGGAGTCTCAGTGATCACTGTCTGGGGGCAGTACAGACGGTGTCTCGGTGATCACAGTCTGGGGCAGTATAGACGGTGTCTCGGTGATCACTGTCTGGGGGCAGTATAGACGGTGTCTCGGTCATCGCTGTCTGGGGGCAGTATAGACTGTGTCTCAGTGATCACTGTCTGGGGGCAGTATAGACGGTGTCTCGGTGATCACTGTCTGGGGGCAGTACAGACGGAATCTCAGTGATCGCTGTCTGGGGGCAGTATAGACGGTGTCTCGGTGATCGCTGTCTGGGGCAGTATAGACGGTGTCTCGGTGATCGCAGTCTGGGGGCAGTATAGACGGTGTCTCGGTGATCGCTGTCTGGTGGCAGTATAGACGGTGTCTCGGTGATCACTGTCTGGGGGCAGTATAGACGGTGTCTCGGTGATCGCTGTCTGGGGGCAGTACAGACGGTGTCTCGGTGATCACTGTCTGGGGCAGTATAGACGGTGTCTCAATGATCGCTGTCTGGGGGCAGTATAGACCGTGTCTCAGTGATCACAGTCTGGGGGCAGTATAGATGGTGTCTCGGTGATCGCAGTCTGGGGGCAGTATAGACGGTGTCTCAGTGATCACAGTCTGGGGGCAGTATAGACGGTGTCTCGGTGATCACTGTCTGGGGGCAGTATAGACGGTGTCTCGGTGATCGCTGTCTGGGGGCTGGTACAGACGGTGTCTCGGTGATCACTGTCTGGGGGCAGTATAGACGGCGTCTCAGTGATCACAGTCTGGGGGCAGTATAGACGGTGTCTCAGTGATCACAGTCTGGGGCAGTATAGACGGTGTCTCGGTGATTACAGTCTGGGGCAGTATAGACGGTGTCTCAGTGATCGCTGTCTGGGGGCAGTATAGACGGAGTCTCAGTGATCACTGTCTGGGGGCAGTATAGACGGTGTCTCGGTGATCACTGTCTGGGGGCAGTACAGACGGTGTCTTGGTGATCACAGTCTGGGGGCAGTATAGACGGTGTCTCGGTGATCACAGTCTGGGGGCAGTATAGACGGTGTCTCGGTGATCACTGTCTGGGGGCAGTATAGACGGTGTCTCGGTGATCACTGTCTGGGGGCAGTATAGGCGGTGTCTCAGTGATCGCTGTCTGGGGGCAGTATTGACGGAGTCTCAGTGATCACTGTCTGGGGGCAGTATAGACGGTGTCTCGGTGATCACTGTCTGGGGGCAGTACAGACGGAATCTCAGTGATCGCTGTCTGGGGGCAGTATAGACGGTGTCTCGGTGATCGCTGTCTGGGGCAGTATCGACGGTGTCTCGGTGATCGCAGTCTGGGGGCAGTATAGACGGTGTCTCGGTGATCGCTGTCTGGTGGCAGTATAGACGGTGTCTCGGTGATCACTGTCTGGGGGCAGTATAGACGGTGTCTCGGTGATCGCTGTCTGGGGGCAGTACAGACGGTGTCTCGGTGATCACTGTCTGGGGCAGTATAGACGGTGTCTCAGTGATCGCTGTCTGGGGGCAGTATAGACGGTGTCTCAGTGATCACAGTCTGGGGGCAGTATAGACGGTGTCTCGGTGATCGCAGTCTGGGGGCAGTATAGACGGTGTCTCAGTGATCACAGTCTGGGGGCAGTATAGACGGTGTCTCGGTGATCACTGTCTGGGGGCAGTATAGACGGTGTCTCGGTGATCGCTGTCTGGGGGCTGGTACAGACGGTGTCTCGGTGATCACTGTCTGGGGGCAGTATAGACGGCGTCTCAGTGATCGCTGTCTGGGGGCAGTATAGACGGTGTCTCGGTGATCGCTGTCTGGGGGCAGTACAGACGGTGTCTCGTTGATCGCTGTCTGGGGGCAGTACAGACGGTGTCTCGGTGATCACTGTCTGGGGCAGTATAGACGGTGTCTCAGTGATCGCTGTCTGGGGGCAGTATAGACCGTGTCTCAGTGATCACAGTCTGGGGGCAGTATAGCCGGTGTCTCGGTGATCGCAGTCTGGGGGCAGTATAGACGGTGTCTCAGTGATCACAGTCTGGGGGCAGTATAGACGGTGTCTCGGTGATCACTGTCTGGGGGCAGTATAGACGGTGTCTCGGTGATCGCTGTCTGGGGGCTGGTACAGACGGTGTCTCGGTGATCACTGTCTGGGGGCAGTATAGACGGCGTCTCAGTGATCACAGTCTGGGGGCAGTATAGACGGTGTCTCGGTGATCACAGTCTGGGGGCAGTATAGACGGTGTCTCGGTGATCGCTGTCTGGGGGCAGTACAGACGGTGTCTCGGTGATCACTGTCTGGGGGCAGTATAGACGGAGTCTCGGTGATCACTGTCTGGGGGCAGTATAGACGGTGTCTCAGTGATCACAGTCTGGGGCAGTATAGACGGTGTCTCGGTGATCACAGTCTGGGGCAGTATAGACGGTGTCTCAGTGATCGCTGTCTGGGGGCAGTATAGACGGAGTCTCAGTGATCACTGTCTGGGGGCAGTATAGACGGTGTCTCGGTGATCACTGTCTGGGGGCAGTACAGACGGTGTCTTGGTGATCACAGTCTGGGGGCAGTATAGACGGTGTCTCGGTGATCACAGTCTGGGGGCAGTATAGACGGTGTCTCGGTGATCACTGTCTGGGGGCAGTATAGACGGTGTCTCGGTGATCACTGTCTGGGGGCAGTATAGACGGTGTCTCGGTGATCACTGTCTGGGGGCAGTACAGGCGGTGTCTCAGTGATCGCTGTCTGAGGGCAGTATAGACGGAGTCTCAGTGATCACTGTCTGGGGGCAGTACAGACGGTGTCTCGGTGATCACAGTCTGGGGCAGTATAGACGGTGTCTCGGTGATCACTGTCTGGGGGCAGTATAGACGGTGTCTCGGTGATCGCTGTCTGGGGGCAGTATAGACTGTGTCTCAGTGATCACTGTCTGGGGGCAGTATAGACGGTGTCTCGGTGATCACTGTCTGGGGGCAGTACAGACGGAATCTCAGTGATCGCTGTCTGGGGCAGTATCGACGGTGTCTCGGTGATCGCAGTCTGGGGGCAGTATAGACGGTGTCTCGGTGATCGCTGTCTGGTGGCAGTATAGACGGTGTCTCGGTGATCGCTGTCTGGGAGCAGTGCAGACGGTGTCTCGGTGATCACTGTCTGGGGCAGTATAGACGGTTTCTCAGTGATCGCTGTCTGGGGGCAGTATAGACGGTGTCTCAGTGATCACAGTCTGGGGGCAGTATAGACGGTGTCTCGGTGATCGCAGTCTGGGGGCAGTATAGACGGTGTCTCAGTGATCACAGTCTGGGGGCAGTATAGACGGTGTCTCGGTGATCACTGTCTGGGGGCAGTATAGACGGTGTCTCGGTGATCGCTGTCTGGGGGCTGGTACAGACGGTGTCTCGGTGATCACTGTCTGGGGGCAGTATAGACGGCGTCTCAGTGATCGCTGTCTGGGGGCAGTATAGACGGTGTCTCGGTGATCGCTGTCTGGGGGCAGTACAGACGGTGTCTCGGTGATCACTGTCTGGGGGCAGTATAGACGGCGTCTCAGTGATCGCTGTCTGGGGGCAGTATAGACGGTGTCTCGGTGATCGCTGTCTGGGGGCAGTACAGACGGTGTCTCGTTGATCGCTGTCTGGGGGCAGTACAGACGGTGTCTCGGTGATCACTGTCTGGGGCAGTATAGACGGTGTCTCAGTGATCGCTGTCTGGGGGCAGTATAGACCGTGTCTCAGTGATCACAGTCTGGGGGCAGTATAGACGGTGTCTCGGTGATCGCAGTCTGGGGGCAGTATAGACGGTGTCTCAGTGATCACAGTCTGGGGGCAGTATAGACGGTGTCTCGGTGATCACTGTCTGGGGGCAGTATAGACGGTGTCTCGGTGATCGCTGTCTGGGGGCTGGTACAGACGGTGTCTCGGTGATCACTGTCTGGGGGCAGTATAGACGGCGTCTCAGTGATCACAGTCTGGGGGCAGTATAGACGTTGTCTCGGTGATCACAGTCTGGGGGCAGTATAGACGGTGTCTCGGTGATCGCTGTCTGGGGGCAGTACAGACGGTGTCTCGGTGATCACTGTCTGGGGGCAGTATAGACGGAGTCTCGGTGATCACTGTCTGGGGGCAGTATAGACGGTGTCTCAGTGATCACAGTCTGGGGCAGTATAGACGGTGTCTCGGTGATCACAGTCTGGGGCAGTATAGACGGTGTCTCAGTGATCGCTGTCTGGGGGCAGTATAGACGGAGTCTCAGTGATCACTGTCTGGGGGCAGTATAGACGGTGTCTCGGTGATCACTGTCTGGGGGCAGTACAGACGGTGTCTTGGTGATCACAGTCTGGGGGCAGTATAGACGGTGTCTCGGTGATCACAGTCTGGGGGCAGTATAGACGGTGTCTCGGTGATCACTGTCTGGGGGCAGTATAGACGGTGTCTCGGTGATCACTGTCTGGGGGCAGTACAGGCGGTGTCTCAGTGATCGCTGTCTGGGGGCAGTATAGACGGAGTCTCAGTGATCACTGTCTGGGGGCAGTACAGACGGTGTCTCGGTGATCACAGTCTGGGGCAGTATAGACGGTGTCTCGGTGATCACTGTCTGGGGGCAGTATAGACGGTGTCTCGGTGATCGCTGTCTGGGGGCAGTATAGACTGTGTCTCAGTGATCACTGTCTGGGGGCAGTATAGACGGTGTCTCGGTGATCACTGTCTGGGGGCAGTACAGACGGAATCTCAGTGATCGCTGTCTGGGGGCAGTATAGACGGTGTCTCGGTGATCGCTGTCTGGGGCAGTATCGACGGTGTCTCGGTGATCGCAGTCTGGGGGCAGTATAGACGGTGTCTCGGTGATCGCTGTCTGGTGGCAGTATAGACGGTGTCTCGGTGATCACTGTCTGTGGGCAGTATAGACGGTGTCTCGGTGATCGCTGTCTGGGAGCAGTGCAGACGGTGTCTCGGTGATCACTGTCTGGGGCAGTATAGACGGTGTCTCAGTGATCGCTGTCTGGGGGCAGTATAGACGGTGTCTCAGTGATCACAGTCTGGGGGCAGTATAGACGGTGTCTCGGTGATCGCAGTCTGGGGGCAGTATAGACGGTGTCTCAGTGATCACAGTCTGGGGGCAGTATAGACGGTGTCTCGGTGATCACTGTCTGGGGGCAGTATAGACGGTGTCTCGGTGATCGCTGTCTGGGGGCTGGTACAGACGGTGTCTCGGTGATCACTGTCTGGGGGCAGTATAGACGGCGTCTCAGTGATCGCTGTCTGGGGGCAGTATAGACGGTGTCTCGGTGATCGCTGTCTGGGGGCAGTACAGACGGTGTCTCGGTGATCACTGTCTGGGGGCAGTATAGACGGAGTCTCGGTGATCGCTGTCTGGGGGCAGTATAGACGGTGTCTCGGTGATCACTGTCTGGGGGCAGTATAGACGGTGTCTCGGTGATCACAGTCTGGGGCAGTATAGACGGTGTCTCAGTGATCACTGTCTGGTGGCAGTATAGACGGTGTCTCAGTGATCGCTGTCTGGGGGCAGTATAGACGGTGTCTCGGTGATCACAGTCTGGGGGCAGTATAGACGGTGTCTCGGTGATCACTGCCTGGGGGCAGTATAGACGGTGTCTCGGTGATCACAGTCTGGGGGCAGTATAGACGGAGTCTCGGTGATCACAGTCTGGGGGCAGTATAGACGGTGTCTCGGTGATCACAGTCTGGGGGCAGTATAGACGGTGTCTCGGTGATCACTGTCTGGGGGCAGTATAGACGGAGTCTCGGTGATCGCTGTCTGGGGGCAGTATAGACGGTGTCTCGGTGATCACAGTCTGGGGGCAGTATAGACGGTGTCTCGGTGATCACTGTCTGGGGGCAGTATAGACGGTGTCTCGGTGATCACTGTCTGGGGGCAGTATAGACGGTGTCTCGGTGATCACTGTCTGGGGGCAGTATAGACGGTGTCTCGGTGATCACAGTCTGGGGCAGTATAGACGGTGTCTCGGTGATCACTGTCTGGGGGCAGTACAGACGGTGTCTCGGTGATCACTGTCTGGGGGCAGTATAGACGGTGTCTCAGTGATCACAGTCTGGGGGCAGTATAGACGGTGTCTCGGGGATCACTGTCTGGGGGCAGTACAGACGGTGTCTCGGCGATCACTGTCTGGGGGCAGTATAGACGGTGGCTCTGTGATCGCTGTCTGGGGGCAGTATAGACGGTGTCTCGGTGATCGCTGTCTGGGGGCAGTATAGACGGAGTCTCAGAGATCACAGTCTGGGGGCAGTATAGACGGAGTCTGAGTGATCGCTGTCTGGGGGCAGTATAGACGGTGTCTCGGTGATCACTGTCTGGGGGCAGTATAGACGGTGTCTCGGTGATCACTGTCTGGGGGCAGTATAGACGGTGTCTCGGTGATCGCTGTCTGGGGGCAGTATAGACGGTGTCTCGGTGATCACTGTCTGGGGCAGTATAGACGGTGTCTCGGTGATCACTGTCGGAGGGCAGTATAGACGGTGTCTCGGTGATCACTGTCTGGGGGCAGTATAGACGGTGTCTCGGTGATCGCTGTCTGGGGGCAGTATAGATGGTGTCTCGGTGATCACAGTCTGGGGGCAGTATAGACGGTGTCTCGGTGATCGCTGTCTGGGGGCAGTATAGACGGTGTCTCGGTGATCACTGTCTGGGGGCAGTATAGTCGGTGTCTCGATGATCACTGTCTGGGGGCAGTATAGACGGTGTCTCGGTGATCACTGTCTGGGGGCAGTATAGACGGTGTCTCGGTGATCACTGTCTGGGGGCAGTATAGACGGTGTCTCGGTGATCACAGTCTGGGGGCAGTATAGACGGTGTCTCAGTGATCACAGTCTGGGGGCAGTGTAGACGGTGTCTCGGTGATCACAGTCTGGGGGCAGTATAGACGGTGTCTCGGTGATCACTGTCTGGGGGCAGTATAGACGGAGTCCCGGTGATCACTGTCTGGGGGCAGTATAGACGGTGTCTCGGTGATCACAGTCTGGGGGCAGTATAGATGGTGTCTCGGTGATCACTGTCTGGGGGCAGTATAGACGGTGTCTCGGTGATCACTGTCTGGGGGCAGTACAGACGGTGTCTCGGTGATCGCTGTCTGGGGGCAGTATAGACGGTGTCTCGGTGATCACAGTCTGGGGGCAGTATAGACGGTGTCTCGGTGATCACAGTCTGGGGGCAGTATAGACGGTGTCTCGGTGATCACAGTCTGGGGGCAGTATAGACGGTGTCTCAGTGATCACAGTCTGGGGGCAGTATAGACGGTGTCTCGGTGATCACAGTCTGGGGGCAGTATAGACGGTGTCTCGATGATCACTGTCTGGGGGCAGTATAGACGGTGTCTCGGTGATCACAGTCTGGGGGCAGTATAGACGGTGTCTCGGTGATCACTGTCTGGGGGCAGTATAGACGGTGTCTCGGTGATCACTGTCTGGGGGCAGTATAGACGGTGTCTCGGTGATCACTGTCTGGGGGCAGTATAGACGGTGTCTCGGTGATCACTGTCTGGGGGCAGTATAGACGGTGTCTCGGTGATCACAGTCTGGAGGCAGTATAGACGGTGTCTCGCTGATCACAGTCTGGGGGCAGTATAGACGGTGTCTCAGTGATCACAGTCTGGGGGCAGTATAGACGGTGTCTCAGTGATCACAGTCTGGGGTCAGTGTAGACGGTGTCTCGGTGATCACAGTCTGGGGGCAGTATAGACGGTGTCTCGGTGATCACTGTCTCGGGGCAGTATAGACGGTGTCTCGGTGATCACAGTCTGGGGGCAGTATAGACGGTGTCTCGGTGATCACAGTCTGGGGGCAGTATAGACGGTGTCTCAGTGATCACTGTCTGGGGGCAGTATAGACGGTGTCTCGGTGATCACTGTCTGGGTCAGTATAGACGGTGTCTCGGTGATCGCTGTCTGGGGGCAGTATAGACGGAGTCTCGGTGATCACTGTCTGGGGGCAGTATAGACGGTGTCTCGGTGATCACTGTCTGGGGGCAGTATAGACGGTGTCTCGGTGATCGCTGTCTGGGGGCAGCATAGACGGTGTCTCGGTGATCGCTGTCTGGGGGCAGTATAGACGGTGTCTCGGTGATCACAGTCTGGGGTCAGTATAGACGGTGTCTCGGTGATCACTGTCTGGGGGCAGTATAGACGGTGTCTCGGTGATCACTGTCTGGGGTCAGTATAGACGGTGTCTCGGTGATCACTGTCTGGGGGCAGTATAGACGGTGTCTCGGTGATCACAGTCTGGGGGCAGTATAGACGGTGTCTCGGTGATCACTGTCTGGGGGCAGTATAGACAGTGTCTCGGTGATCACAGTCTGGGGGCAGTATAGACGGTGTCTCCGTGATCACAGTCTGGGGGCAGTATAGGCGGTGTCTCGGTGATCGCTGTCTGGGGGCAGTATAGACGGTGTCTCGGTGATCATTGTCTGGGGGCAGTATAGACGGTGTCTCGGTGATCGCTGTCTGGGGGCAGTATAGACGGTGTCTCAGTGATCACTGTCTGGAGGCAGTATAGACGGTGTCTCGGTGATCACAGTCTGGGGGCAGTATAGACGTTGTCTCGGTGATCACTATCTGGGGGCAGTATAGATGGTGTCTCAGTGATCGCTGTCTGGGGGCAGTATAGACGGAGTCTCGGTGATCACTGTCTGGGGGCAGTACAGACGGTGTCTCGGTGATCACTGTCTGGGGGCAGTATAGATGGTGTCTCGGTGATCACTGTCTGGGGGCAGTATAGACGGTGTCTCGGTGATCACTGTCTGGGGGCAGTATAGACGGTGTCTCGGTGATCACTGTCTGGGGGCAGTACAGACGGTGTCTCGGTGATCGCTGTCTGGGGGCAGTATAGACGGAGTCTCGGTGATCACAGTCTGGGGGCAGTATAGACGGTGTCTCGGTGATCGCTGTCTGGGGGCAGTATAGACGGTGTCTCGGTGATCGCTGTCTGGGGGCAGTATAGACGGTGTCTCGGTGATCACAGTCTGGGGGCTGTATAGACGGTGTCTCGGTGATCACAGTCTGGGGGCAGTATAGACGGTGTCTCAGTGATCACAGTCTGGGGGCAGTATAGACGGTGTCTCGGTGATCACAGTCTGGGGGCAGTATAGACGGTGTCTCGATGATCACTGTCTGGGGGCAGTATAGACGGTGTCTCGGTGATCACAGTCTGGGGGCAGTATAGACGGTGTCTCGGTGATCACTGTCTGGGGGCAGTATAGACGGTGTCTCGGTGATCACTGTCTGGGGGCAGTATAGACGGTGTCTCGGTGATCACTGTCTGGGGGCAGTATAGACGGTGTCTCGGTGATCACTGTCTGGGGGCAGTATAGACGGAGTCTCGGTGATCACAGTCTGGGGGCAGTATAGACGGTGTCTCGCTGATCACAGTCTGGGGGCAGTATAGACGGTGTCTCAGTGATCACAGTCTGGGGGCAGTATAGACGGTGTCTCAGTGATCACAGTCTGGGGTCAGTGTAGACGGTGTCTCGGTGATCACAGTCTGGGGGCAGTATAGACGGTGTCTCGGTGATCACGGTCTCGGGGCAGTATAGACGGTGTCTCGGTGATCACAGTCTGGGGGCAGTATAGACGGTGTCTCGGTGATCACAGTCTGGGGGCAGTATAGACGGTGTCTCAGTGATCACTGTCTGGGGGCAGTATAGACGGTGTCTCGGTGATCACTGTCTGGGGGCAGTATAGACGGTGTCTCGGTGATCGCTGTCTGGGGGCAGTATAGACGGAGTCTCGGTGATCACTGTCTGGGGGCAGTATAGACGGTGTCTCGGTGATCACTGTCTGGGGGCAGTATAGACGGTGTCTCGGTGATCGCTGTCTGGGGGCAGCATAGACGGTGTCTCGGTGATCGCTGTCTGGGGGCAGTATAGACGGTGTCTCGGTGATCACAGTCTGGGGTCAGTATAGACGGTGTCTCGGTGATCACTGTCTGGGGGCAGTATAGACGGTGTCTCGGTGATCACTGTCTGGGGGCAGTATAGACGGTGTCTCGGTGATCACTGTCTGGGGGCAGTATAGACGGTGTCTCGGTGATCACAGTCTGGGGGCAGTATAGACGGTGTCTCGGTGATCACTGTCTGGGGGCAGTATAGACAGTGTCTCGGTGATCACAGTCTGGGGGCAGTATAGACGGTGTCTCCGTGATCACAGTCTGGGGGCAGTATAGGCGGTGTCTCGGTGATCGCTGTCTGGGGGCAGTATAGACGGTGTCTCGGTGATCATTGTCTGGGAGCAGTATAGACGGTGTCTCGGTGATCGCTGTCTGGGGGCAGTATAGACGGTGTCTCAGTGATCACTGTCTGGAGGCAGTATAGACGGTGTCTCGGTGATCACAGTCTGGGGGCAGTATAGACGTTGTCTCGGTGATCACTGTCTGGGGGCAGTATAGATGGTGTCTCAGTGATCGCTGTCTGGGGGCAGTATAGACGGAGTCTCGGTGATCACTGTCTGGGGGCAGTACAGACGGTGTCTCGGTGATCACTGTCTGGGGGCAGTATAGACGGTGTCTCGGTGATCACAGTCTGGGGCAGTATAGACAGTGTCTCAGTGATCACAGTCTGGGGGCAGTATAGACGGTGTCTCGGTGATCACAGTCTGGGGCAGTATAGACGGTGTCTCGGTGATCACAGTCTGGGGGCAGTATAGACGGTGTCTCGGTGATCACAGTCTGGGGCAGTATAGACGGTGTCTCGGTGATCACTGTCTGGGGGCAGTATAGACGGTGTCTCGGTGATCACAGTCTGGGGCAGTATAGACGGTGTCTCAGTGATCACAGTCTGGGGGCAGTATAGACGGTGTCTCGGTGATCGCTGTCTGGGGGCAGTATAGACGGTGTCTCGGTGATCACTGTCTGGGGGCAGTATAGACGGTGTCTCGGTGATCACAGTCTGGGGGCAGTATAGACGGTGTCTCAGTGATCACAGTCTGGGGGCAGTATAGACGGTGTCTCGGTGATCACAGTCTGGGGGCAGTATAGACGGTGTCTCGGTGATCACAGTCTGGCGGCAGTATAGACGGTGTCTCGGTGATCACAGTCTGGGGGCAGTATAGACGGTGTCTCGGTGAGCGCTGTCTGGGGGCAGTATAGATGGTGTCTCGGTGATCACTGTCTGGGGGCAGTATAGACGGTGTATCGGTGATCACTGACTGGGGGCAGTATAGATGGTGTCTCAGTGATCGCTGTCTGGGGGCAGTATAGACGGAGTCTCGGTGATCACTGTCTGGGGGCAGTACAGACGGTGTCTCGGTGATCACTGTCTGGGGGCAGTATAGACGGTGTCTCGGTGATCACAGTCTGGGGCAGTATAGACGGTGTCTCAGTGATCACAGTCTGGGGGCAGTATAGACGGTGTCTCGGTGATCGCTGTCTGGGGGCAGTATAGACGGTGTCTCGGTGATCACAGTCTGGGGGCAGTATAGACGGTGTCTCGGTGATCGCTGTCTGGGGGCAGTATAGACGGTGTCTCGGTGATCACTGTCTGGGGGCTGGTACAGACGGTGTCTCGGTGATCACTGTCTGGGGGCAGTACAGACGGTGTCTCGGTGATCACAGTCTGGGGGCAGTATAGACGGAGTCTCAGTGATCGCTGTCTGGGGGCAGTATAGACGGAGTCTCAGTGATCACTGTCTGGGGGCAGTATAGACGGTGTCTCAGTGATCACTGTCTGGGGGCAGTATAGACGGTGTCTCAGTGATCGCTGTCTGGGTGCAGTATAGACGGAGTCTCAGTGATCGCTGTCTGGGGGCAGTATAGACGGATTCTCGGTGATCACTGTCTGGGGGCAGTACAGACGGTGTCTCGGTGATCACTGTCTGGGGGCAGTATAGACGGTGTCTCGGTGATCACTGACTGGGGGCAGTATAGATGGTGTCTCAGTGATCGCTGTCTGGGGGCAGTATAGACGGAGTCTCGGTGATCACTGTCTGGGGGCAGTACAGACGGTGTCTCGGTGATCACTGTCTGGGGGCAGTATAGACGGTGTCTCGGTGATCACAGTCTGGGGCAGTATAGACGGTGTCTCAGTGATCACAGTCTGGGGGCAGTATAGACGGTATCTCGGTGATCGCTGTCTGGGGGCAGTATAGACGGTGTCTCGGTGATCACTGTCTGGGGGCAGTATAGACGGTGTCTCGGTGATCACAGTCTGGGGGCAGTATAGACGGTGTCTCGGTGATCGCTGTCTGGGGGCAGTATAGACGGTGTCTCGGTGATCACTGTCTGGGGGCTGGTACAGACGGTGTCTCGGTGATCACTGTCTGGGGGCAGTACAGACGGTGTCTCGGTGATCACAGTCTGGGGGCAGTATAGACGGAGTCTCAGTGATCGCTGTCTGGGGGCAGTATAGACGGAGTCTCAGTGATCACTGTCTGGGGGCAGTATAGACGGTGTCTCAGTGATCACTGTCTGGGGGCAGTATAGACGGTGTCTCAGTGATCGCTGTCTGGGGGCAGTATAGACGGAGTCTCAGTGATCGCTGTCTGGGGGCAGTATAGAGTGTGTCTCGGTGATCACTGTCTGGGGGCAGTATAGGCGGTGTCTCGGTGATCACTGTCTGGGGGCAGTATAGACGGTGTCTCGGTGATCACTGTCTGGGGGCAGTATAGACGGTGTCTCAGTGATCACTGTCTGGGGGCAGTATAGACGGTGTCTCGGTGATCACTGTCTGGGGCAGTATAGACGGTGTCTCAGTGATCGCTGTCTGGGGGCAGTATAGACGGTGTCTCAGTGATCACTGTCTGGGGGCAGTATAGACGGTGTCTCGGTGATCACTGTCTGGGGGCAGTATAGACGGTGTCTCGGTGATCACAGTCTGGGGGCAGTATAGGCGGTGTCTCGGTGATCACAGTCTGGGGGCAGTATAGACGGTGTCTCAGTGATCACAGTCTAGGGGCAGTATAGAGGGTGTCTCAGTGATCACTGTCTGGGGGCAGTATAGACGGTGTCTCGGTGATCACAGTCTGGGGGCAGTCTAGACGGTGTCTCGGTGATCACTGTCTGGGGGAAGTATAGACGGTGTCTCGGTGATCACTGTCTAGGGGCAGTACAGACGGTGTCTCGGTGATCACTGTCTGGGGGCAGTATAGACGGTGTCTCAGTGATCACAGTCTGGGTGCAGTATAGACGGTGTCTCAGTGATCACAGTCTGGGGGCAGTATAGACGGTGTCTCGGTGATCACAGTCTGGGGGCAGTATAGACGGTGTCTCGGTGATCACAGTCTGGGGGCAGTATAGACGGTGTCTCAGTGATCACAGTCTGGGGGCAGTATAGACGGTGTCTCGGTGATCGCTGTCTGGGGGCAGTATAGACGGAGTCTCGGTGATCACTGTCTGGGGGCAGTACAGACGGTGTCTCGGTGATCACTGTCTGGGGCAGTATAGACGGTGTCTCGGTGATCACAGTCTGGGGCAGTATAGACGGTGTCTCAGTGATCACAGTCTGGGGGCAGTATAGACGGTGTCTCGGTGATCGCTGTCTGGGGGCAGTATAGACGGTGTCTCGGTGATCACTGTCTGGGAGCAGTATAGACGGTGTCTCGGTGATCACAGTCTGGGGGCAGTATAGTCGGTGTCTCGATGATCACTGTCTGGGGGCAGTATAGACGGTGTCTCGGTGATCACTGTCTGGGGGCAGTATAGACGGTGTCTCGGTGATCACTGTCTGGGGGCAGTATAGACGGTGTCTCGGTGATCACAGTCTGGGGGCAGTATAGACGGTGTCTCAGTGATCACAGTCTGGGGGCAGTGTAGACGGTGTCTCGGTGATCACAGTCTGGGGGCAGTATAGACGGTGTCTCGGTGATCACTGTCTGGGGGCAGTATAGACGGAGTCCCGGTGATCACTGTCTGGGGGCAGTATAGACGGTGTCTCGGTGATCACAGTCTGGGGGCAGTATAGATGGTGTCTCGGTGATCACTGTCTGGGGGCAGTATAGACGGTGTCTCGGTGATCACTGTCTGGGGGCAGTACAGACGGTGTCTCGGTGATCGCTGTCTGGGGGCAGTATAGACGGTGTCTCGGTGATCACAGTCTGGGGGCAGTCTGGACGGTGTCTCGGTGATCGCTGTCTGGGGGCAGTATAGACGGTGTCTCGGTGATCACTGTCTGGGGGCAGTACAGACGGTGTCTCGGTGATCACTGTCTGGGGGCAGTATAGACGGTGTCTCGGTGATCGCTGTCTGGGGGCAGTATAGACAGAGTCTCAGTGATCACAGTCTGGGGGCAGTATAGACGGTGTCTCGGTGATCACTGTCTGGGGGCAGTACAGACGGTGTCTCGGTGATCACTGTCTGGGGGCAGTATAGACGGTGTCTCGGTGATCACTGTCTGGGGGCAGTATAGACGGTGTCTCGGTGATCACTGTCTGGGGGCAGTATAGACGGTGTCTCGGTGATCACTGTCTGGGGGCAGTACAGACGGTGTCTCGGTGATCGCTGTCTGGGGGCAGTATAGACGGAGTCTCGGTGATCACAGTCTGGGGGCAGTATAGACGGTGTCTCGGTGATCGCTGTCTGGGGGCAGTATAGACGGTGTCTCGGTGATCGCTGTCTGGGGGCAGTATAGACGGTGTCTCGGTGATCACAGTCTGGGGGCAGTATAGACGGTGTCTCGGTGATCACAGTCTGGGGGCAGTATAGACGGTGTCTCAGTGATCACAGTCTGGGGGCAGTATAGACGGTGTCTCGGTGATCACAGTCTGGGGGCAGTATAGACGGTGTCTCGATGATCACTGTCTGGGGGCAGTATAGACGGTGTCTCGGTGATCACAGTCTGGGGGCAGTATAGACGGTGTCTCGGTGATCACTGTCTGGGGGCAGTATAGACGGTGTCTCGGTGATCACTGTCTGGGGGCAGTATAGACGGTGTCTCGGTGATCACTGTCTGGGGGCAGTATAGACGGTGTCTCGGTGATCACTGTCTGGGGGCAGTATAGACGGTGTCTCGGTGATCACAGTCTGGAGGCAGTATAGACGGTGTCTCGCTGATCACAGTCTGGGGGCAGTATAGACGGTGTCTCAGTGATCACAGTCTGGGGGCAGTATAGACGGTGTCTCAGTGATCACAGTCTGGGGTCAGTGTAGACGGTGTCTCGGTGATCACAGTCTGGGGGCAGTATAGACGGTGTCTCGGTGATCACTGTCTCGGGGCAGTATAGACGGTGTCTCGGTGATCACAGTCTGGGGGCAGTATAGACGGTGTCTCGGTGATCACAGTCTGGGGGCAGTATAGACGGTGTCTCAGTGATCACTGTCTGGGGGCAGTATAGACGGTGTCTCGGTGATCACTGTCTGGGGCAGTATAGACGGTGTCTCGGTGATCGCTGTCTGGGGGCAGTATAGACGGAGTCTCGGTGATCACTGTCTGGGGGCAGTATAGACGGTGTCTCGGTGATCACTGTCTGGGGGCAGTATAGACGGTGTCTCGGTGATCGCTGTCTGGGGGCAGCATAGACGGTGTCTCGGTGATCGCTGTCTGGGGGCAGTATAGACGGTGTCTCGGTGATCACAGTCTGGGGTCAGTATAGACAGTGTCTCGGTGATCACTGTCTGGGGGCAGTATAGACGGTGTCTCGGTGATCACTGTCTGGGGGCAGTATAGACGGTGTCTCGGTGATCACTGTCTGGGGGCAGTATAGACGGTGTCTCGGTGATCACAGTCTGGGGGCAGTATAGACGGTGTCTCGGTGATCACTGTCTGGGGGCAGTATAGACAGTGTCTCGGTGATCACAGTCTGGGGGCAGTATAGACGGTGTCTCCGTGATCACAGTCTGGGGGCAGTATAGGCGGTGTCTCGGTGATCGCTGTCTGGGGGCAGTATAGACGGTGTCTCGGTGATCATTGTCTGGGGGCAGTATAGACGGTGTCTCGGTGATCGCTGTCTGGGGGCAGTATAGACGGTGTCTCAGTGATCACTGTCTGGAGGCAGTATAGACGGTGTCTCGGTGATCACAGTCTGGGGGCAGTATAGACGTTGTCTCGGTGATCACTGTCTGGGGGCAGTATAGATGGTGTCTCAGTGATCGCTGTCTGGGGGCAGTATAGACGGAGTCTCGGTGATCACTGTCTGGGGGCAGTACAGACGGTGTCTCGGTGATCACTGTCTGGGGGCAGTATAGACGGTGTCTCGGTGATCACTGTCTGGGGGCAGTATAGACGGTGTCTCGGTGATCACTGTCTGGGGGCAGTATAGACGGTGTCTCGGTGATCACTGTCTGGGGGCAGTACAGACGGTGTCTCGGTGATCGCTGTCTGGGGGCAGTATAGACGGAGTCTCGGTGATCACAGTCTGGGGGCAGTATAGACGGTGTCTCGGTGATCGCTGTCTGGGGGCAGTATAGACGGTGTCTCGGTGATCGCTGTCTGGGGGCAGTATAGACGGTGTCTCGGTGATCACAGTCTGGGGGCAGTATAGACGGTGTCTCGGTGATCACAGTCTGGGGGCAGTATAGACGGTGTCTCAGTGATCACAGTCTGGGGGCAGTATAGACGGTGTCTCGGTGATCACAGTCTGGGGGCAGTATAGACGGTGTCTCGATGATCACTGTCTGGGGGCAGTATAGACGGTGTCTCGGTGATCACAGTCTGGGGGCAGTATAGACGGTGTCTCGGTGATCACTGTCTGGGGGCAGTATAGACGGTGTCTCGGTGATCACTGTCTGGGGGCAGTATAGACGGTGTCTCGGTGATCACTGTCTGGGGGCAGTATAGACGGTGTCTCGGTGATCACTGTCTGGGGGCAGTATAGACGGTGTCTCGGTGATCACAGTCTGGGGGCAGTATAGACGGTGTCTCGCTGATCACAGTCTGGGGGCAGTATAGACGGTGTCTCAGTGATCACAGTCTGGGGGCAGTATAGACGGTGTCTCAGTGATCACAGTCTGGGGTCAGTGTAGACGGTGTCTCGGTGATCACAGTCTGGGGGCAGTATAGACGGTGTCTCGGTGATCACTGTCTCGGGGCAGTATAGACGGTGTCTCGGTGATCACAGTCTGGGGGCAGTATAGACGGTGTCTCGGTGATCACAGTCTGGGGGCAGTATAGACGGTGTCTCAGTGATCACTGTCTGGGGGCAGTATAGACGGTGTCTCGGTGATCACTGTCTGGGGGCAGTATAGACGGTGTCTCGGTGATCGCTGTCTGGGGGCAGTATAGACGGAGTCTCGGTGATCACTGTCTGGGGGCAGTATAGACGGTGTCTCGGTGATCACTGTCTGGGGGCAGTATAGACGGTGTCTCGGTGATCGCTGTCTGGGGGCAGCATAGACGGTGTCTCGGTGATCGCTGTCTGGGGGCAGTATAGACGGTGTCTCGGTGATCACAGTCTGGGGTCAGTATAGACGGTGTCTCGGTGATCACTGTCTGGGGGCAGTATAGACGGTGTCTCGGTGATCACTGTCTGGGGGCAGTATAGACGGTGTCTCGGTGATCACTGTCTGGGGGCAGTATAGACGGTGTCTCGGTGATCACAGTCTGGGGGCAGTATAGACGGTGTCTCGGTGATCACTGTCTGGGGGCAGTATAGACAGTGTCTCGGTGATCACAGTCTGGGGGCAGTATAGACGGTGTCTCCGTGATCACAGTCTGGGGGCAGTATAGGCGGTGTCTCGGTGATCGCTGTCTGGGGGCAGTATAGACGGTGTCTCGGTGATCATTGTCTGGGGGCAGTATAGACGGTGTCTCGGTGATCGCTGTCTGGGGGCAGTATAGACGGTGTCTCAGTGATCACTGTCTGGAGGCAGTATAGACGGTGTCTCGGTGATCACAGTCTGGGGGCAGTATAGACGTTGTCTCGGTGATCACTGTCTGGGGGCAGTATAGATGGTGTCTCAGTGATCGCTGTCTGGGGGCAGTATAGACGGAGTCTCGGTGATCACTGTCTGGGGGCAGTACAGACGGTGTCTCGGTGATCACTGTCTGGGGGCAGTATAGACGGTGTCTCGGTGATCACTGTCTGGGGGCAGTATAGACGGTGTCTCGGTGATCACTGTCTGGGGGCAGTATAGACGGTGTCTCGGTGATCACTGTCTGGGGGCAGTACAGACGGTGTCTCGGTGATCGCTGTCTGGGGGCAGTATAGACGGAGTCTCGGTGATCACAGTCTGGGGGCAGTATAGACGGTGTCTCGGTGATCGCTGTCTGGGGGCAGTATAGACGGTGTCTCGGTGATCGCTGTCTGGGGGCAGTATAGACGGTGTCTCGGTGATCACAGTCTGGGGGCAGTATAGACGGTGTCTCGGTGATCACAGTCTGGGGGCAGTATAGACGGTGTCTCAGTGATCACAGTCTGGGGGCAGTATAGACGGTGTCTCGGTGATCACAGTCTGGGGGCAGTATAGACGGTGTCTCGATGATCACTGTCTGGGGGCAGTATAGACGGTGTCTCGGTGATCACAGTCTGGGGGCAGTATAGACGGTGTCTCGGTGATCACTGTCTGGGGGCAGTATAGACGGTGTCTCGGTGATCACTGTCTGGGGGCAGTATAGACGGTGTCTCGGTGATCACTGTCTGGGGGCAGTATAGACGGTGTCTCGGTGATCACTGTCTGGGGGCAGTATAGACGGTGTCTCGGTGATCACAGTCTGGGGGCAGTATAGACGGTGTCTCGCTGATCACAGTCTGGGGGCAGTATAGACGGTGTCTCAGTGATCACAGTCTGGGGGCAGTATAGACGGTGTCTCAGTGATCACAGTCTGGGGTCAGTGTAGACGGTGTCTCGGTGATCACAGTCTGGGGGCAGTATAGACGGTGTCTCGGTGATCACTGTCTCGGGGCAGTATAGACGGTGTCTCGGTGATCACAGTCTGGGGGCAGTATAGACGGTGTCTCGGTGATCACAGTCTGGGGGCAGTATAGACGGTGTCTCAGTGATCACTGTCTGGGGGCAGTATAGACGGTGTCTCGGTGATCACTGTCTGGGGGCAGTATAGACGGTGTCTCGGTGATCGCTGTCTGGGGGCAGTATAGACGGAGTCTCGGTGATCACTGTCTGGGGGCAGTATAGACGGTGTCTCGGTGATCACTGTCTGGGGGCAGTATAGACGGTGTCTCGGTGATCGCTGTCTGGGGGCAGCATAGACGGTGTCTCGGTGATCGCTGTCTGGGGGCAGTATAGACGGTGTCTCGGTGATCACAGTCTGGGGTCAGTATAGACGGTGTCTCGGTGATCACTGTCTGGGGGCAGTATAGACGGTGTCTCGGTGATCACTGTCTGGGGGCAGTATAGACGGTGTCTCGGTGATCACTGTCTGGGGGCAGTATAGACGGTGTCTCGGTGATCACAGTCTGGGGGCAGTATAGACGGTGTCTCGGTGATCACTGTCTGGGGGCAGTATAGACAGTGTCTCGGTGATCACAGTCTGGGGGCAGTATAGACGGTGTCTCCGTGATCACAGTCTGGGGGCAGTATAGGCGGTGTCTCGGTGATCGCTGTCTGGGGGCAGTATAGACGGTGTCTCGGTGATCATTGTCTGGGAGCAGTATAGACGGTGTCTCGGTGATCGCTGTCTGGGGGCAGTATAGACGGTGTCTCAGTGATCACTGTCTGGAGGCAGTATAGACGGTGTCTCGGTGATCACAGTCTGGGGGCAGTATAGACGTTGTCTCGGTGATCACTGTCTGGGGGCAGTATAGATGGTGTCTCAGTGATCGCTGTCTGGGGGCAGTATAGACGGAGTCTCGGTGATCACTGTCTGGGGGCAGTACAGACGGTGTCTCGGTGATCACTGTCTGGGGGCAGTATAGACGGTGTCTCGGTGATCACAGTCTGGGGCAGTATAGACAGTGTCTCAGTGATCACAGTCTGGGGGCAGTATAGACGGTGTCTCGGTGATCACAGTCTGGGGCAGTATAGACGGTGTCTCGGTGATCACAGTCTGGGGGCAGTATAGACGGTGTCTCGGTGATCACAGTCTGGGGCAGTATAGACGGTGTCTCGGTGATCACTGTCTGGGGGCAGTATAGACGGTGTCTCGGTGATCACAGTCTGGGGCAGTATAGACGGTGTCTCAGTGATCACAGTCTGGGGGCAGTATAGACGGTGTCTCGGTGATCGCTGTCTGGGGGCAGTATAGACGGTGTCTCGGTGATCACTGTCTGGGGGCAGTATAGACGGTGTCTCGGTGATCACAGTCTGGGGGCAGTATAGACGGTGTCTCAGTGATCACAGTCTGGGGGCAGTATAGACGGTGTCTCGGTGATCACAGTCTGGGGGCAGTATAGACGGTGTCTCGGTGATCACAGTCTGGCGGCAGTATAGACGGTGTCTCGGTGATCACAGTCTGGGGGCAGTATAGACGGTGTCTCGGTGAGCGCTGTCTGGGGGCAGTATAGATGGTGTCTCGGTGATCACTGTCTGGGGGCAGTATAGACGGTGTATCGGTGATCACTGACTGGGGGCAGTATAGATGGTGTCTCAGTGATCGCTGTCTGGGGGCAGTATAGACGGAGTCTCGGTGATCACTGTCTGGGGGCAGTACAGACGGTGTCTCGGTGATCACTGTCTGGGGGCAGTATAGACGGTGTCTCGGTGATCACAGTCTGGGGCAGTATAGACGGTGTCTCAGTGATCACAGTCTGGGGGCAGTATAGACGGTGTCTCGGTGATCGCTGTCTGGGGGCAGTATAGACGGTGTCTCGGTGATCACAGTCTGGGGGCAGTATAGACGGTGTCTCGGTGATCGCTGTCTGGGGGCAGTATAGACGGTGTCTCGGTGATCACTGTCTGGGGGCTGGTACAGACGGTGTCTCGGTGATCACTGTCTGGGGGCAGTACAGACGGTGTCTCGGTGATCACAGTCTGGGGGCAGTATAGACGGAGTCTCAGTGATCGCTGTCTGGGGGCAGTATAGACGGAGTCTCAGTGATCACTGTCTGGGGGCAGTATAGACGGTGTCTCAGTGATCACTGTCTGGGGGCAGTATAGACGGTGTCTCAGTGATCGCTGTCTGGGGGCAGTATAGACGGAGTCGCAGTGATCGCTGTCTGGGGGCAGTATAGACGGATTCTCGGTGATCACTGTCTGGGGGCAGTACAGACGGTGTCTCGGTGATCACTGTCTGGGGGCAGTATAGACGGTGTCTCGGTGATCACTGACTGGGGGCAGTATAGATGGTGTCTCAGTGATCGCTGTCTGGGGGCAGTATAGACGGAGTCTCGGTGATCACTGTCTGGGGGCAGTACAGACGGTGTCTCGGTGATCACTGTCTGGGGGCAGTATAGACGGTGTCTCGGTGATCACAGTCTGGGGCAGTATAGACGGTGTCTCAGTGATCACAGTCTGGGGGCAGTATAGACGGTGTCTCGGTGATCGCTGTCTGGGGGCAGTATAGACGGTGTCTCGGTGATCACTGTCTGGGGGCAGTATAGACGGTGTCTCGGTGATCACAGTCTGGGGGCAGTATAGACGGTGTCTCGGTGATCGCTGTCTGGGGGCAGTATAGACGGTGTCTCGGTGATCACTGTCTGGGGGCTGGTACAGACGGTGTCTCGGTGATCACTGTCTGGGGGCAGTACAGACGGTGTCTCGGTGATCACAGTCTGGGGGCAGTATAGACGGAGTCTCAGTGATCGCTGTCTGGGGGCAGTATAGACGGAGTCTCAGTGATCACTGTCTGGGGGCAGTATAGACGGTGTCTCAGTGATCACTGTCTGGGGGCAGTATAGACGGTGTCTCAGTGATCGCTGTCTGGGGGCAGTATAGACGGAGTCTCAGTGATCGCTGTCTGGGGGCAGTATAGAGTGTGTCTCGGTGATCACTGTCTGGGGGCAGTATAGGCGGTGTCTCGGTGATCACTGTCTGGGGGCAGTATAGACGGTGTCTCGGTGATCACTGTCTGGGGGCAGTATAGACGGTGTCTCAGTGATCACTGTCTGGGGGCAGTATAGACGGTGTCTCGGTGATCACTGTCTGGGGCAGTATAGACGGTGTCTCAGTGATCGCTGTCTGGGGGCAGTATAGACGGTGTCTCAGTGATCACTGTCTGGGGGCAGTATAGACGGTGTCTCGGTGATCACTGTCTGGGGGCAGTATAGACGGTGTCTCGGTGATCACAGTCTGGGGGCAGTATAGGCGGTGTCTCAGTGATCACAGTCTGGGGGCAGTATAGACGGTGTCTCAGTGATCACAGTCTAGGGGCAGTATAGACGGTGTCTCAGTGATCACTGTCTGGGGGCAGTATAGACGGTGTCTCGGTGATCACAGTCTGGGGGCAGTCTAGACGGTGTCTCGGTGATCACTGTCTGGGGGAAGTATAGACGGTGTCTCGGTGATCACTGTCTAGGGGCAGTACAGACGGTGTCTCGGTGATCACTGTCTGGGGGCAGTATAGACGGTGTCTCAGTGATCACAGTCTGGGTGCAGTATAGACGGTGTCTCAGTGATCACAGTCTGGGGGCAGTATAGACGGTGTCTCGGTGATCACAGTCTGGGGGCAGTATAGACGGTGTCTCGGTGATCACAGTCTGGGGGCAGTATAGACGGTGTCTCAGTGATCACAGTCTGGGGGCAGTATAGACGGTGTCTCGGTGATCGCTGTCTGGGGGCAGTATAGACGGAGTCTCGGTGATCACTGTCTGGGGGCAGTACAGACGGTGTCTCGGTGATCACTGTCTGGGGCAGTATAGACGGTGTCTCGGTGATCACAGTCTGGGGCAGTATAGACGGTGTCTCAGTGATCACAGTCTGGGGGCAGTATAGACGGTGTCTCGGTGATCGCTGTCTGGGGGCAGTATAGACGGTGTCTCGGTGATCACTGTCTGGGAGCAGTATAGACGGTGTCTCGGTGATCACAGTCTGGGGGCAGTATAGACGGTGTCTCAGTGATCACAGTCTGGGGGCAGTATAGACGGTGTCTCGGTGATCACAGTCTGGGGGCAGTATAGACGGTGTCTCGGTGATCACAGTCTGGCGGCAGTATAGACGGTGTCTCGGTGATCACAGTCTGGGGGCAGTATAGACGGTGTCTCGGTGAGCGCTGTCTGGGGGCAGTATAGATGGTGTCTCGGTGATCACTGTCTGGGGGCAGTATAGACGGTGTCTCGGTGATCACTGACTGGGGGCAGTATAGACGGTGTCTCGGTGATCACTGTCTGGGGGCAGTATAGACGGTGTCTCGGTGATCGCAGTCTGGGGGCAGTATAGACGGTGTCTCGGTGATCACTGTCTCGGGGCAGTATAGACGGTGTCTCAGTGATCACTGTCTGGGGGCAGTATAGACGGTGTCTCGGTGATCACAGTCTGGGGGCAGTATAGACGGTGTCTCGGTGATCACAGTCTGGGGGCAGTATAGACGGTGTCTTAGTGATCACTGTCTGGGGGCAGTATAGACGGTGTCTCAGTGATCGCTGTCTGGGAGCAGTATAGACGGTGTCTCGGTGATCGCAGTCTGGGGGCAGTATAGACGGAGTCTCGGTGATCGCTGTCTGGGGGCAGTATAGACGGAGTCTCAGTGATCGCTGTCTGGGGGCAGTATAGACGGTGTCTCGGTGATCGCTGTCTGGGGGCAGTATAGACGGTGTCTCGGTGATCACTGTCTGGGGGCAGTATAGACGGTGTCTCGGTGATCGCTGTCTGGGGGCAGTATAGACGGTGTCTCGGTGATCGCTGTCTGGGGGCAGTATAGACGGTGTCTCGGTGATCTCTGTCTGGGGGCAGTATAGACGGTGTCTCGGTGATCGCTGTCTGGGGGCAGTATAGACAGTATCTCGGTGATCACAGTCTGGGGGCAGTATAGACGGTGTCTCGGTGATCACAGTCTGGGGGCAGTATAGACGGTGTCTCGGTGATCACAGTCTGGGGGCAGTATAGACGGTGTCTCGGTGATCACAGTCTGGGGGCAGTATAGACGGTGTCTCGGTGATCACTGTCTGGGGGCAGTATAGACGGTGTCTCGGTGATCACAGTCTGGGGGCAGTATAGACGGTGTCTCGGTGATCACTGTCTGGGGGCAGTATAGACGGTGTCTCGGTGATCACTGTCTGGGGGCAGTATAGACGGTGTCTCGGTGATCGCAGTCTGGGGGCAGTATAGACGGTGTCTCGGTGATCACTGTCTCGGGGCAGTATAGACGGTGTCTCAGTGATCACTGTCTGGGGGCAGTATAGACGGTGTCTCGGTGATCACAGTCTGGGGGCAGTATAGACGGTGTCTCGGTGATCACAGTCTGGGGGCAGTATAGACGGTGTCTTAGTGATCACTGTCTGGGGGCAGTATAGACGGTGTCTCAGTGATCGCTGTCTGGGAGCAGTATAGACGGTGTCTCGGTGATCGCAGTCTGGGGGCAGTATAGACGGAGTCTCGGTGATCGCTGTCTGGGGGCAGTATAGACGGAGTCTCAGTGATCGCTGTCTGGGGGCAGTATAGAAGGTGTCTCGGTGATCGCTGTCTGGGGGCAGTATAGACGGTGTCTCGGTGATCACTGTCTGGGGGCAGTATAGACGGTGTCTCGGTGATCGCTGTCTGGGGGCAGTGTAGACGGTGTCTCGGTGATCGCTGTCTGGGGGCAGTATAGACGGTGTCTCGGTGATCTCTGTCTGGGGGCAGTATAGACGGTGTCTCGGTGATCGCTGTCTGGGGGCAGTATAGACGGTATCTCGGTGATCACAGTCTGGGGGCAGTATAGACGGTGTCTCGGTGATCACAGTCTGGGGGCAGTATAGACGGTGTCTCAGTGATCACAGTCTGGGGGCAGTATAGACGGTGTCTCGGTGATCACAGTCTGGGGGCAGTATAGACGGTGTCTCGGTGATCACTGTCTGGGGGCAGTATAGACGGTGTCTCGGTGATCACAGTCTGGGGGCAGTATAGACGGTGTCTCGGTGATCACTGTCTGGGGGCAGTATAGACGGTGTCTCGGTGATCACTGTCTGGGGGCAGTATAGACGGTGTCTCGGTGATCACTGTCTGGGGGCAGTATAGACGGTGTCTCGGTGATCACTGTCTGGGGGCAGTATAGACGGTGTCTCGGTGATCACAGTCTGGGGGCAGTATAGACGGTGTCTCGCTGATCACAGTCTGGGGGCAGTATAGACGGTGTCTCAGTGATCACAGTCTGGGGGCAGTATTAGACGGTGGTCTCGGTGATCACTGTCTGGGGGCAGAATAGACGGTGTCTCGGTGATCACTGTCTGGGGGCAGAATAGACGGTGTCTCGGGTGATCACTGTCTGGGGGCAGTATAGACGGTGTCTCGGTGATCACTGTCTGGGGGCAGTATAGACGGTGTCTCAGTGATCACAGTCTGGGCAATCGGCAGTATAGACGGTGTCTCGGTGATCACAGTCTGGGGGCAGTATAGACGGTGTCTCAGTGATCACAGTCTGGGGGCAGTATAGACGGTGTCTCGGTGATCACTGTCTGGGGGCAGTATAGACGGTGTCTCGGTGATCACAGTCTGGGGGCAGTATAGACGGTGTCTCGGTGATCACTGTCTGGGGGCAGTATAGACGGAGTCTCAGTGATCGCTGTCTGGGGGCAGTATAGACGGTGTCTCAGTGATCACTGCCTGGGGGCAGTATAGACGGTGTCTCGGTGATCACAGTCTGGGGGCAGTATAGACGGTGTCTCGGTGATCACTGTCTGGGGGCAGTATAGACGGTGTCTCGGTGATCGCTGTCTGGGGGCAGTACAGACGGTGTCTCGGTGATCACTTTCTGGGGGCAGTATAGACGGTGTCTCGGTGATCACTGTCTGGGGGCAGTATAGACGGTGTCTTGGTGATCACTGTCTGGGGGCAGTATAGACGGTGTCTCAGTGATCACAGTCTGGGGGCAGTATAGACGGTGTCTCGGTGATCACTGTCTGGGGGCAGTATAGACGGTGTCTCGGTGATCACAGTATGGGGGCAGTATAGACGGAGTCTCAGTGATCATCACTCTGA
>NW_028225185.1:24862466-24880797 GCF_052327205.1 Somniosus microcephalus | reverse complement strand
CCCCACACCCCTCACTGTAACACTGATATACCCCACACCCCTCACTGTAACACTCTGATATACCCCACACCCCTCACTGTAACACTGATATACCCCACACCCCTCACTGTAACACTGATATACCCCACACCCCTCACTGTAACACTGATATACCCCACACCCCTCACTGTAACACTGATATACCCCACACCCCTCACTGTAACACTGATATACCCCACACCCCTCACTGTAACACTGATATACCCCACACCCCTCACTGTAATACTGATATACCCCACACCCCTCACTGTAACACTGATATACCCCACACCCCTCACTGTAACACTGATATACCCCACACCCCTCACTGTAACACTGATATACCCCACACCCCTCACTGTAATACTGATATACCCCACACCCCTCACTGTAATACTGATATACCCCACACCCCTCACTGTAACACTGATATACCCCACCCCCCTCACTGTAACACACTGATATACCCGACACCACTCACTGTAACACACTGATATACCCCACACCCCTCACTGTAACACTGATATACCCCACACCCCTCACTGTAACACTGATATACCCCACACCCCTCACTGTAATACTGATATACCCCACACCCCTCACTGTAATACTGATATACCCCACACCCCTCACTGTAACACTGATATACCCCACACCCCTCACTGTAACACTGATATACCCCACACCCCTCACTGTAACACTGATATACCCCACACCCCTCACTGTAACACTGATATACCCCACACCCCTCACTGTAACACTGATATACCCCACACCCCTCACTGTAACACTGATATACCCCACACCCCTCACTGTAACACTGATATACCCCACACCCCTCACTGTAACACTGATATACCCCACACCCCTCACTGTAACACTGATATACCCCACACCCCTCACTGTAACACTGATATACCCCACACCCTCACTGTAACACTGATATACCCCACACCCCTCACTGTAACACTCTGATATACCCCACACCCCTCACTGTAACACTGATACACCCCCTCACTGTAACACTGATATATCCCACACCCCTCACTGTAACACTGATATACCCCACACCCCTCACTGTAACACTGATATACCCCACACCCTCACTGTAAGACTCTGATATACTCCACACCCCTCACTGTAACACTGATATACCCCACACCCCTCATTGTAACACTGATATACCCCACACCCCTCACTGTAACACTGATACACCCCACACCCCTCACTGTAACACGGATATACCCCACACCTCTCACTGTAACACTCTGATATACCCCACACCCCTCACTGTAACACTGATATACCCCACACCCCTCACTGTAACACTGATATACCCCACACCCTCACTGTAACACTGATATACCCCACACCCCTCACTGTAACACTGATATACCCCACACCCTCACTGTAACACTGATATACCCCACACCCTCACTGTAACACTGATATACCCCACACCCCTCACTGTAACACTCTGATATACCCCACACCCCTCACTGTAACACTGATATACCCCACACCCTCACTGTAACACTGATATACCCCACACCCCTCACTGTAACACACTGATATACCCCACACCCTCACTGTAACACTGATATACCCCACACCCCTCACTGTAACACTCTGATATACCCCACACCCCTCACTGTAACACTGATATACCCCACACCCTCACTGTAACACTGATATACCCCACACCCCTCACTGTAACACTCTGATATACCCCACACCCCTCACTGTAACACTGATATACCCCACACCCCTCACTGTAACACACTGATATACCCCACACCCTCACTGTAACACTGATATACCCCACACCCCTCACTGTAACACTCTGATATACCCCACACCCCTCACTGTAACACTAATATACCCCACACCCTCACTGTAACACTGATATACCCCACACCCCTCACTGTAACACTGATACACCCCACACCCCTCACTGTAACACTGATATACCCCACACCCCTCACTGTAACACTCTGATATACCCCACACCCCTCACTGTAACACTGATATACCCCACACCCCTCACTGTAACACTGATATACCCCACACCCCTCACTGTAACACTGATATACCCCACACCCCTCACTGTAACACTCTGATATACCCCACACCCCTCACTGTAACACTAATATACCCCACACCCTCACTGTAACACTGATATACCCCACACCCCTCACTGTAATACTGATACACCCCACACCCCTCACTGTAACACTGATATACCCCACACCCCTCACTGTAACACTGATACACCCCACACCCCTCACTGTAACACTGATATACCCCACACCCCTCACTGTAACACTGATACACCCCACACCCCTCACTGTAACACTGATATACCCCACACCCCTCACTGTAACACTGATATACCCCACACCCCTCACTGTAACACTGATATACCCCACACCCCTCACTGTAACACTGATATATCCCACACCCCTCACTGTAACACTGATATATCCCACACCCCTCACTGTAACACTGATATACCCCACACCCGTCACTGTAACACTGATATACCCCACCCCCCTCACTGTAACACTGATATACCCCACACCCCTCACTGTAACACTGATATACCCCACACCCCTCACTGTAACACTGATATACCCCACACCCCTCACTGTAACACTGATATACCCCACACCCCTCACTGTAACACTGATATACCCCACACCCCTCACTGTAACACTGATATACCCCACACCCCTCACTGTAACACTGATATACCCCACACCCCTCACTGTAACACTCTGATATACCCCACACCCCTCACTGTAACACTGATATACCCCACACCCCTCACTGTAACACTGATATACCCCACACCCCTCACTGTAACACTGATATACCCCACACCCCTCACTGTAACACACTGATATACCCCACACCCCTCACTGTAACACACTGATATACCCCACACCCCTCACTGTAACACTGATATACCCCACACCCCTCACTGTAACACTGATATACCCCACACCCCTCACTGTAACACTGATATACCCCACACCCTCACTGTAACACTGATATACCCCACACCCCTCACTGTAACACTGATATACCCCACACCCCTCACTGTAACACACTGATATACCCCACACCCCTCACTGTAACACTGATATACCCCACACCCCTCACTGTAACACTGATATACCCCACACCCCTCACTGTAACACTGATATACCCCACACCCCTCACTGTAACACTGATATATCCCACACCCCTCACTGTAACACTGATATATCCCACACCCCTCACTGTAACACTCTGATATACCCCACACCCCTCACTGTAACACTCTGATATACCCCACACCCCTCACTGTAACACTGATATACCCCACACCCCTCACTGTAACACTGATATACCCCACACCCCTCACTGTAACACTGATATACCACACACCCCTCACTGTAACACTGATATACCCCACACCCCTCACTGTAACACTGATATACCCCACACCCCTCACTGTAATACTGATATACCCCACACCCCTCACTGTAATACTGATATACCCCACACCCCTCACTGTAACACTGATATACCCCACACCCCTCACTGTAACACTGATATACCCCACACCCCTCACTGTAACACTGATATACCCCACACACCTCACTGTAATACTGATATACCCCACACCCCTCACTGTAATACTGATATACCCCACACCCCTCACTGTAACACTGATATACCCCACCCCCCTCACTGTAACACACTGATATACCCGACACCACTCACTGTAACACACTGATATACCCCACACCCCTCACTGTAACACTGATATACCCCACACCCCTCACTGTAACACTGATATACCCCACACCCCTCACTGTAATACTGATATACCCCACACCCCTCACTGTAATACTGATATACCCCACACCCCTCACTGTAACTCTGATATACCCCACACCCCTCACTGTAACACTGATATACCCCACACCCCTCACTGTAACACTGATATACCCCACACCCTCACTGTAACACTGATATACCCCACACCCCTCACTGTAACACTAATATACCCCACACCCCTCACTGTAACACTGATATACCCCACACCCCTCACTGTAACACTGATATACCCCACACCCTCACTGTAACACTGATATACCCCACACCCCTCACTGTAACACTGATATACCCCACACCCCTCACTGTAACACTGATATACCCCACACCCTCACTGTAACACTGATATACCCCACACCCCTCACTGTAACACTCTGATATACCCCACACCCCTCACTGTAACACTGATACACCCCTCACTGTAACACTGATATATCCCACACCCCTCACTGTAACACTGATATACCCCACACCCCTCACTGTAACACTGATATACCCCACACCCTCACTGTAAGACTCTGATATACTCCACACCCCTCACTGTAACACTGATATACCCCACACCCCTCATTGTAACACTGATATACCCCACACCCCTCACTGTAACACTGATACACCCCACACCCCTCACTGTAACACGGATATACCCCACACCTCTCACTGTAACACTCTGATATACCCCACACCCCTCACTGTAACACTGATATACCCCACACCCCTCACTGTAACACTGATATACCCCACACCCTCACTGTAACACTGATATACCCCACACCCCTCACTGTAACACTGATATACCCCACACCCTCACTGTAACACTGATATACCCCACACCCTCACTGTAACACTGATATACCCCACACCCCTCACTGTAACACTCTGATATACCCCACACCCCTCACTGTAACACTGATATACCCCACACCCTCACTGTAACACTGATATACCCCACACCCCTCACTGTAACACACTGATATACCCCACACCCTCACTGTAACACTGATATACCCCACACCCCTCACTGTAACACTCTGATATACCCCACACCCCTCACTGTAACACTGATATACCCCACACCCTCACTGTAACACTGATATACCCCACACCCCTCACTGTAACACTCTGATATACCCCACACCCCTCACTGTAACACTGATATACCCCACACCCCTCACTGTAACACACTGATATACCCCACACCCTCACTGTAACACTGATATACCCCACACCCCTCACTGTAACACTCTGATATACCCCACACCCCTCACTGTAACACTAATATACCCCACACCCTCACTGTAACACTGATATACCCCACACCCCTCACTGTAACACTGATACACCCCACACCCCTCACTGTAACACTGATATACCCCACACCCCTCACTGTAACACTCTGATATACCCCACACCCCTCACTGTAACACTGATATACCCCACACCCCTCACTGTAACACTGATATACCCCACACCCCTCACTGTAACACTGATATACCCCACACCCCTCACTGTAACACTCTGATATACCCCACACCCCTCACTGTAACACTAATATACCCCACACCCTCACTGTAACACTGATATACCCCACACCCCTCACTGTAATACTGATACACCCCACACCCCTCACTGTAACACTGATATACCCCACACCCCTCACTGTAACACTGATACACCCCACACCCCTCACTGTAACACTGATATACCCCACACCCCTCACTGTAACACTGATACACCCCACACCCCTCACTGTAACACTGATATACCCCACACCCCTCACTGTAACACTGATATACCCCACACCCCTCACTGTAACACTGATATACCCCACACCCCTCACTGTAACACTGATATATCCCACACCCCTCACTGTAACACTGATATATCCCACACCCCTCACTGTAACACTGATATACCCCACACCCGTCACTGTAACACTGATATACCCCACCCCCCTCACTGTAACACTGATATACCCCACACCCCTCACTGTAACACTGATATACCCCACACCCCTCACTGTAACACTGATATACCCCACACCCCTCACTGTAACACTGATATACCCCACACCCCTCACTGTAACACTGATATACCCCACACCCCTCACTGTAACACTGATATACCCCACACCCCTCACTGTAACACTGATATACCCCACACCCCTCACTGTAACACTCTGATATACCCCACACCCCTCACTGTAACACTGATATACCCCACACCCCTCACTGTAACACTGATATACCCCACACCCCTCACTGTAACACTGATATACCCCACACCCCTCACTGTAACACACTGATATACCCCACACCCCTCACTGTAACACACTGATATACCCCACACCCCTCACTGTAACACTGATATACCCCACACCCCTCACTGTAACACTGATATACCCCACACCCCTCACTGTAACACTGATATACCCCACACCCTCACTGTAACACTGATATACCCCACACCCCTCACTGTAACACTGATATACCCCACACCCCTCACTGTAACACACTGATATACCCCACACCCCTCACTGTAACACTGATATACCCCACACCCCTCACTGTAACACTGATATACCCCACACCCCTCACTGTAACACTGATATACCCCACACCCCTCACTGTAACACTGATATATCCCACACCCCTCACTGTAACACTGATATATCCCACACCCCTCACTGTAACACTCTGATATACCCCACACCCCTCACTGTAACACTCTGATATACCCCACACCCCTCACTGTAACACTGATATACCCCACACCCCTCACTGTAACACTGATATATCCCACACACCTCACTGTAACACTGATATACCCCACACCACTCACTGTAACACTGATATACCCCACACCCCTCACTGTAACACTGATATACCCCACACCCCTCACTGTAACACTCTGATATACCCCACACCCCTCACTGTAACACTGATATACCCCACACCCCTCACTGTAACACTGATATACCCCACACCCCTCACTGTAACACTGATATACCCCACACCCCTCACTGTAACACTGATATACCCCACACCCCTCACTGTAACACTGATATACCCCACACCCCTCACTGTAACACTGATATACCCCACACCCCTCACTGTAACACTGATATACTCCACACCCCTCACTGTAACACTGATATACCCCACACCCCTCACTGTAACACTGATATACCCCACACCCCTCACTGTTACACTGATATATCCCACACCCCTCACTGTAACACTGATATACCCCACACCCCTCACTGTAACACTCTGATATACCCCACACCCTCACTGTAACACTGATATATCCCACACCCCTCACTGTAACACTGATATACCCCACACCCCTCACTGTAACACTGATATACCCCACACCCCTCACTGTAACACTGATATACCCCACACCCTCACTGTAACACTGATATACCCCACACCCCTCACTGTAACACTGATATACCCCACACCCCTCACTGTAACACTGATATACCCCACACCCTCACTGTAACACTGATATACCCCACACCCCTCACTGTAACACTGATATATCCCACACCCCTCACTGTAACACTGATATACCCCACACCCCTCACTGTAACACTGATATACCCCACACCCCTCACTGTAACGCTGATATACCCCACACCCCTCACTGTAACACTGATATATCCCACACCCCTCACTGTAACACTGATATATCCCACACCCCTCACTGTAACACTGATATACCCCACACCCCTCACTGTAACACTGATATACCCCACACCCCTCACTGTAACGCTGATATACCCCACACCCCTCACTGTAACACTGATATATCCCACACCCCTCACTGTAACACTGATATATCCCACACCCCTCACTGTAACACTGATATACCCCACACCCCTCACTGTAACACTGATATACCCCACACCCCTCACTGTAACGCTGATATACCCCACACCCCTCACTGTAACACGGATATACCTCACACCCCTCACTGTAACACTCTGATATACCCCACACCCCTCACTGTAACACTGATATATCCCACACCCCTCATTGTAACGCTGATATACCCCACACCCCTCACTGTAACACTCTGATATACCCCACACCCCTCACTGTAACACTGATATATCCCACACCCCTCACTGTAACACTGATATACCCCACACCCCTCACTGTAACACTCTGATATACCCCACACCCCTCACTGTAACACTGATATACCCCACACCCTCACTGTAACACTGATAGACCCCACACCCCTCACTGTAACACTGATATACCCCACACCCCTCACTGTAACACACTGATATACCCCACACCCCTCACTGTAACACTGATATACCCCACACCCCTCACTGTAACACTGATATACCCCACACCCCTCACTGTGACACTGATATACCCCACACCCCTCACTGTAACACTGATATACCCCACACCCCTCACTGTAACACTGATATACCCCACACCCTCACTGTAACACTGATATACCCCACACCCCTCACTGTAACACTGATATACCCCACACCCTCACTGTAACACTGATAGACCCCACACCCCTCACTGTAACACTGATATACCCCACACCCCTCACTGTAACACTGATATACCCCACACCCCTCACTGTAACACTGATATACCCCACACCCCTCACTGTAACACTGATATACCCCACACCCCTCACTGTAACACTGATATACCCCACACCCCTCACTGTAACACGGATATACCCCACACCCCTCACTGTAACACTGATATACCCCACACCCCTCACTGTAACACACTGATATACCCCACACCCCTCACTGTAACACTGATATACCCCACACCCCTCACTGTAACACTCTGATATACCCCACACCCCTCACTGTAACACTGATATACCCCACACCCCTCACTGTAACACTGATATACCTCACACCCTCACTGTAACACTGATATATTCCACACCCCTCACTGTAACAATGATATACCCCACACCCCTCACTGTAACACTGATATACCCCACACCCCTCACTGTAACACTCTGATATACCCCACACCCCTCACTGTAACACTGATATACCCCACACCCCTCACTGTAACACTGATATACCTCACACCCTCACTGTAACACTGATATATTCCACACCCCTCACTGTAACACTGATATACCCCACACCCCTCACTGTAACACTGATATACCCCACACCCCTCACTGTAACACTGATACACTCCACACCCCTCACTGTAACACTGATATACCCCACACCCCTCACTGTAACACTGATATACCCCACACCCCTCACTGTAACACTGATGTACCCCACACCCCTCACTGTAACACTGATATACCCCACACCCCTCACTGTAACAATGATATACCCCACACCCCTCACTGTAACACTGATATACCCCACACCCCTCACTGTAACACTGATATACCCCACACCCCTCACTGTAACACTGATGTACCCCACACCCCTCACTGTAACACTGATGTACCCCACACCCCTCACTGTAACACTCTGATATACCCCACACCCCTCACTGTAACACTGATGTACCCCACACCCCTCACTGTAACACTCTGATATACCCCACACCCCTCACTGTAACACTCTGATATACCCCACACCCCTCACTGTAACACTGATATACCCCACACCCCTCACTGTAACACTGATATACCTCACACCCCTCACTGTAACACTGATATACCCCACACCCCTCACTGTAACACTGATATACCCCACACCCCTCACTGTAACACTGATATACCCCACACCCCTCACTGTAACACTCTTATATACCCCACACCCCTCACTGTAACACTGATATACCCCACACCCCTCACTGTAACACTGATATACCCCACACCCCTCACTGTAACACTGATATACCCCACACCCCTCACTGTAACATTCTGATATACCCCACACCCTCACTGTAACACTCTGATATACCCCACACCCCTCACTGTAACACTCTGATATACCCCACACCCCTCACTGTAACACTGATATACCCCACACCCCTCACTGTAACACTGATATACCCCACACCCCTCACTGTAACACTCTGATATACCCCACACCCTCACTGTAACACACTGATATACCCCACACCCCTCACTGTAACACTCTTATATACCCCACACCCCTCACTGTAACACTGATATACCCCACACCCCTCACTGTAACACTGATATACCCCACACCCCTCACTGTAACACTGATATACCCCACACCCCTCACTGTAACACTCTGATATACCCCACACCCTCACTGTAACACTGATATACCCCACACCCCTCACTGTAACACTCTGATATACCCCACACCCCTCACTGTAACACTGATGTACCCCACACCCCTCACTGTAACACTCTGATATACCCCACACCCCTCACTGTAACACTGATGTACCCCACACCCCTCACTGTAACACTCTGATATACCCCACACCCCTCACTGTAACACTGATGTACCCCACACCCCTCACTGTAACACGGATATACCCCACACCCCTCACTGTAACACTGATGTACCCCACACCCCTCACTGTAACACGGATATACCCCACACCCTCACTGTAACACTGATATACCCCACACCCCTCACTGTAACACTGATGTACCCCACACCCCTCACTGTAACACTGATATACCCCACACCCCTCACTGTAACAATGATATACCCCACACCCCTCACTGTAACACTGATATACCCCACACCCCTCACTGTAACACTGATGTACCCCACACCCCTCACTGTAACACTGATATATCCCACACCCCTCACTGTAACAATGATATACCCCACACCCCTCACTGTAACACTGATATATCCCACACCCCTCACTGTAACACTGATATACCCCACACCCCTCACTGTAACACTGATGTACCCCACACCCCTCACTGTAACACTGATATACCCCACACCCCTCACTGTAACACTGATATACCCCACACCCCTCACTGTAACACTGATATACCCCACACCCCTCACTGTAACACTGATATACCCCACACCCCTCACTGTAACAATGATATACCCCACACCCCTCACTGTAACACTGATATACCCCACACCCCTCACTGTAACACTGATATACCCCACACCCCTCACTGTAACACTGATATATCCCACACCCCTCACTGTAACAATGATATACCCCACACCCCTCACTGTAACACTGATATATCCCACACCCCTCACTGTAACACTGATATACCCCACACCCCTCACTGTAACACTGATGTACCCCACACCCCTCACTGTAACACTGATATACCCCACACCCCTCACTGTAACACTGATATACCCCACACCCCTCACTGTAACACTGATATACCCCACACCCCTCACTGTAACAATGATATACCCCACACCCCTCACTGTAACACTGATATACCCCACACCCCTCACTGTAACACTGATATACCCCACACCCCTCACTGTAACACTCTGATATACCCCACACACCTCACTGTAACACTGATATACCCCACACCCTCACTGTAACACTGATATACCCCACACCCCTCACTGTAACACTGATACACTCCACACCCCTCACTGTAACACTGATATACCCCACACCCCTCACTGTAACACTGATATACCCCACACCCCTCACTGTAACACTCTGATATACCCCACACCCCTCACTGTAACACTGATATACCTCACACCCCTCACTGTAACACTGATATACCCCACACCCCTCACTGTAACACTGATATACCCCACACCCCTCACTGTAACACTCTGATATACCCCACACCCTCACTGTAACACTGATATACCCCACACCCCTCACTGTAACACTCTGATATTCCCCACACCCCTCACTGTAACACTGATATACCCCACACCCCTCACTGTAACACTCTGATATACCCCACACCCCTCACTGTAACACTGATATACCCCACACCCCTCACTGTAACACTGATATACCCCACACCCCTCACTGTAACACTGATATACCCCACACCCCTCACTGTAACACTGATATACCCCACACCCCTCACTGTAACACTGATATACCCCACACCCCTCACTGTAACACTGATATACCCCACACCCCTCACTGTAACACTGATATACCCCACACCCCTCACTGTAACACTGATATACCCCACACCCCTCACTGTAACACTGATGTATTGGTGATTAAGGTTAAGACCTGTTGCGCTGATGAGGAGCTTGTTTGTTTAAAGAGTGTGAAACGTCTTTCCTTTTGACTGATACCCGTTCGTTACTCTCAGGCTATCCTGGAGACCGCAGACAGACAGCTGACACTGAATGAAATTTATCACTGGTTCACTCGCTCATTTGCCTTTTTCCGGTACAACACAGCCACTTGGAAGGTAGGAGGCGGTCCAGAGCGTTGCTCATGGTGCGGGCAGTATTCTTTTGTCTCCATCTCCTGACACTTCTGTTATGTCTGCCACAGAATGCCGTGCGTCACAACCTGAGCCTCCACAAGTGCTTTGTTCGGGTGGAGCATGTGAAGGGTGCTGTCTGGACGGTGGACGAGCTTGAATTCCAGCGGCGACGAGGACAGAAACTCAGCAGGTATCAGACTGTGGACACACCTAGCCTCAAATGGCAGTGACAGGGGGGAAGTCGGTGCGTCAGACAATGCCACGTGCACACACTTAACACAGACCCCCGATACATGACTGTACGCTGACCCCAATACACGGTACTGTGACAAGACACACATGTAGTTCGTGTGATGCAGGTGGCCAGATGAACAGAGGGAGATAAGAACATAGGAAATAGGAGCAGGAGTCGGCCATTCGGCCCCTCGAGCTTGTTCTGCCATTCAGTAAGATCATGGCTGATCTTCTACCTCATCTCCACTTTCCTGCACTATCCCCATACCCCTTGATTCTCTTAATATTCAGAAATCGTGAGATTGGGCGAATATGGAGATTTCTGGCAGACCTTGACGCTGTTCATTTCAGCCCTTCTCCCGTGATTCTGGGATTTACTGAACTCCATACATGCATCTGTGGGCACGTGACATAAGGAGCTCTGTGTTTGTAGAGCACAGGAAGATGTCAATCCCTGGCCCAGGTCCCCAGGACAGGCCCATTACTTACCATTGGTTCAATGGTCAGTGTCTCTCAGTCCCAGTCCATGGACCCTGCGGTTATCCCCAGGGATAGTGTCGGTTCAATGGTCAGTGTGTTTATCCCCAGGGATAGTGTCGGTTCAATGGTCAGTGTGTTTATCCCCAGGGACAGTGTCGGTTCAATGGTCAGTGTGTTTATCCCCAGGGATAGTGTCGGTTCAATGGTCAGTGTGTTTATCCCCAGGGATAGTGTCGGTTCAATGGTCAGTGTGTTTATCCCCGGGGACAGTGTCGGTTCAATGGTCAGTGTGTTTATCCCCAGGGATAGTGTCGGTTCAATGGTCAGTGTGTTTATCCCCAGGGACAGTGTCGGTTCAATGGTCAGTGTGTTTATCCCCAGGGATAGTGTCGGTTCAATGGTCAGTGTGTTTATCCCCAGGGACAGTGTCGGTTCAATGGTCAGTGTGTTTATCCCCAGGGACAGTGTCGGTTCAATGGTCAGTGTGTTTATCCCCAGGGACAGTGTCGGTTCAATGGTCAGTGTGTTTATCCCCAGGGACAGTGTCGGTTCAATGGTCAGTGTGTTTATCCCCAGGGACAGTGTCGGTTCAATGGTCAGTGTGTTTATCCCCAGGGACAGTGTCGGTTCAATGGTCAGTGTGTTTATCCCCAGGGACAGTGTCGGTTCAATGGTCAGTGTGTTTATCCCCAGGGACAGTGTCGGTTCAATGGTCAGTGTGTTTATCCCCAGGGATAGTGTCGGTTCAATGGTCAGTGTGTTTATCCCCAGGGATAGTGTCGGTTCAATGGTCAGTGTGTTTATCCCCAGGGACAGTGTCGGTTCAATGGTCAGTGTGTTTATCCCCAGGGACAGTGTCGGTTCAATGGTCAGTGTGTTTATCCCCAGGGATAGTGTCGGTTCAATGGTCAGTGTGTTTATCCCCAGGGATAGTGTCGGTTCAATGGTCAGTGTGTTTATCCCCAGGGACAGTGTCGGTTCAATGGTCAGTGTGTTTATCCCCAGGGACAGTGTCGGTTCAATGGTCAGTGTGTTTATCCCCAGGGATAGTGTCGGTTCAATGGTCAGTGTGTTTATCCCCAGGGATAGTGTGGGTTCAATGGTCAGTGTGTTTATCCCCAGGGACAGTGTCGGTTCAATGGTCAGTGTGTTTATCCCCAGGGACAGTGTCGGTTCAATGGTCAGTGTGTTTATCCCCAGGGACAGTGTCGGTTCAATGGTCAGTGTGTTTATCCCCAGGGACAGTGTGGGTTCAATGGTCAGTGTGTTTATCCCCAGGGACAGTGTCGGTTCAATGGTCAGTGTGTTTATCCCCAGGGATAGTGTCGGTTCAATGGTCAGTGTGTTTATCCCCAGGGACAGTGTCGGTTCAATGGTCAGTGTGTTTATCCCCAGGGACAGTGTCGGTTCAATGGTCAGTGTGTTTATCCCCAGGGATAGTGTCGGTTCAATGGTCAGTGTGTTTATCCCCAGGGACAGTGTCGGTTCAATGGTCAGTGTGTTTATCCCCAGGGACAGTGTCGGTTCAATGGTCAGTGTGTTTATCCCCAGGGACAGTGTCGGTTCAATGGTCAGTGTGTTTATCCCCAGGGATAGTGTCGGTTCAATGGTCAGTGTGTTTATCCCCAGGGATAGTGTCGGTTCAATGGTCAGTGTGTTTATCCCCAGGGACAGTGTCGGTTCAATGGTCAGTGTGTTTATCCCCAGGGACAGTGTCGGTTCAATGGTCAGTGTGTTTATCCCCAGGGATAGTGTCGGTTCAATGGTCAGTGTGTTTATCCCCAGGGATAGTGTCGGTTCAATGGTCAGTGTGTTTATCCCCAGGGACAGTGTCGGTTCAATGGTCAGTGTGTTTATCCCCAGGGACAGTGTCGGTTCAATGGTCAGTGTGTTTATCCCCAGGGATAGTGTCGGTTCAATGGTCAGTGTGTTTATCCCCAGGGACAGTGTCGGTTCAATGGTCAGTGTGTTTATCCCCAGGGACAGTGTCGGTTCAATGGTCAGTGTGTTTATCCCCAGGGACAGTGTCGGTTCAATGGTCAGTGTGTTTATCCCCAGGGACAGTGTCGGTTCAATGGTCAGTGTGTTTATCCCCAGGGATAGTGTCGGTTCAATGGTCAGTGTGTTTATCCCCAGGGATAGTGTCGGTTCAATGGTCAGTGTGTTTATCCCCAGGGACAGTGTCGGTTCAATGGTCAGTGTGTTTATCCCCAGGGACAGTGTCGGTTCAATGGTCAGTGTGTTTATCCCCAGGGATAGTGTCGGTTCAATGGTCAGTGTGTTTATCCCCAGGGACAGTGTCGGTTCAATGGTCAGTGTGTTTATCCCCAGGGATAGTGTCGGTTCAATGGTCAGTGTGTTTATCCCCAGGGACAGTGTCGGTTCAATGGTCAGTGTGTTTATCCCCAGGGATAGTGTCGGTTCAATGGTCAGTGTGTTTATCCCCAGGGATAGTGTCGGTTCAATGGTCAGTGTGTTTATCCCCAGGGATAGTGTCGGTTCAATGGTCAGTGTGTTTATCCCCAGGGATAGTGTCGGTTCAATGGTCAGTGTGTTTATCCCCAGGGATAGTGTCGGTTCAATGGTCAGTGTGTTTATCCCCAGGGACAGTGTCGGTTCAATGGTCAGTGTGTTTATCCCCAGGGATAGTGTCGGTTCAATGGTCAGTGTGTTTATCCCCAGGGACAGTGTCGGTTCAATGGTCAGTGTGTTTATCCCCAGGGATAGTGTCGGTTCAATGGTCAGTGTGTTTATCCCCAGGGATAGTGTCGGTTCAATGGTCAGTGTGTTTATCCCCAGGGACAGTGTCGGTTCAATGGTCAGTGTGTTTATCCCCAGGGACAGTGTCGGTTCAATGGTCAGTGTGTTTATCCCCAGGGATAGTGTCGGTTCAATGGTCAGTGTGTTTATCCCCAGGGACAGTGTCGGTTCAATGGTCAGTGTGTTTATCCCCAGGGATAGTGTCGGTTCAATGGTCAGTGTGTTTATCCCCAGGGATAGTGTCGGTTCAATGGTCAGTGTGTTTATCCCCAGGGATAGTGTCGGTTCAATGGTCAGTGTGTTTATCCCCAGGGATAGTGTCGGTTCAATGGTCAGTGTGTTTATCCCCAGGGATAGTGTCGGTTCAATGGTCAGTGTGTTTATCCCCAGGGATAGTGTCGGTTCAATGGTCAGTGTGTTTATCCCCAGGGATAGTGTCGGTTCAATGGTCAGTGTGTTTATCCCCAGGGACAGTGTCGGTTCAATGGTCAGTGTGTTTATCCCCAGGGACAGTGTCGGTTCAATGGTCAGTGTGTTTATCCCCAGGGACAGTGTCGGTTCAATGGTCAGTGTGTTTATCCCCAGGGACAGTGTCGGTTCAATGGTCAGTGTGTTTATCCCCAGGGACAGTGTCGGTTCAATGGTCAGTGTGTTTATCCCCAGGGACAGTGTCGGTTCAATGGTCAGTGTGTTTATCCCCAGGGATAGTGTCGGTTCAATGGTCAGTGTGTTTATCCCCAGGGACAGTGTCGGTTCAATGGTCAGTGTGTTTATCCCCAGGGACAGTGTCGGTTCAATGGTCAGTGTGTTTATCCCCAGGGACAGTGTCGGTTCAATGGTCAGTGTGTTTATCCCCAGGGACTAGTGTCGGTTCAATGGTCAGTGTGTTTATCCCCAGGGACTAGTGTCGGTTCAATGGTCAGTGTGTTTATCCCCAGGGATAGTGTCGGTTCAATGGTCAGTGTGTTTATCCCCAGGGACAGTGTCGGTTCAATGGTCAGTGTGTTTATCCCCAGGGACAGTGTCGGTTCAATGGTCAGTGTGTTTATCCCCAGGGACAGTGTCGGTTCAATGGTCAGTGTGTTTATCCCCAGGGACAGTGTCGGTTCAATGGTCAGTGTGTTTATCCCCAGGGACAGTGTCGGTTCAATGGTCAGTGTGTTTATCCCCAGGGACAGTGTCGGTTCAATGGTCAGTGTGTTTATCCCCAGGGATAGTGTCGGTTCAATGGTCAGTGTGTTTATCCCCAGGGATAGTGTCGGTTCAATGGTCAGTGTGTTTATCCCCAGGGACAGTGTCGGTTCAATGGTCAGTGTGTTTATCCCCAGGGACAGTGTCGGTTCAATGGTCAGTGTGTTTATCCCCAGGGACAGTGTCGGTTCAATGGTCAGTGTGTTTATCCCCAGGGACTAGTGTCGGTTCAATGGTCAGTGTGTTTATCCCCAGGGACAGTGTCGGTTCAATGGTCAGTGTGTTTATCCCCAGGGACAGTGTCGGTTCAATGGTCAGTGTGTTTATCCCCAGGGATAGTGTCGGTTCAATGGTCAGTGTGTTTATCCCCAGGGACAGTGTCGGTTCAATGGTCAGTGTGTTTATCCCCAGGGACAGTGTCGGTTCAATGGTCAGTGTGTTTATCCCCAGGGACAGTGTCGGTTCAATGGTCAGTGTGTTTATCCCCAGGGACAGTGTCGGTTCAATGGTCAGTGTGTTTATCCCCAGGGATAGTGTCGGTTCAATGGTCAGTGTGTTTATCCCCAGGGATAGTGTCGGTTCAATGGTCAGTGTGTTTATCCCCAGGGATCAGTGTCGGTTCAATGGTCAGTGTGTTTATCCCCAGGGACAGTGTCGGTTCAATGGTCAGTGTGTTTATCCCCAGGGACTAGTGTCGGTTCAATGGTCAGTGTGTTTATCCCCAGGGACAGTGTCGGTTCAATGGTCAGTGTGTTTATCCCCAGGGACAGTGTCGGTTCAATGGTCAGTGTGTTTATCCCCAGGGACAGTGTCGGTTCAATGGTCAGTGTGTTTATCCCCAGGGACAGTGTCGGTTCAATGGTCAGTGTGTTTATCCCCAGGGATAGTGTCGGTTCAATGGTCAGTGTGTTTATCCCCAGGGACAGTGTCGGTTCAATGGTCAGTGTGTTTATCCCCAGGGATAGTGTCGGTTCAATGGTCAGTGTGTTTATCCCCAGGGACAGTGTCGGTTCAATGGTCAGTGTGTTTATCCCCAGGGACAGTGTCGGTTCAATGGTCAGTGTGTTTATCCCCAGGGACAGTGTCGGTTCAATGGTCAGTGTGTTTATCCCCAGGGATAGTGTCGGTTCAATGGTCAGTGTGTTTATCCCCAGGGACAGTGTCGGTTCAATGGTCAGTGTGTTTATCCCCAGGGACAGTGTCGGTTCAATGGTCAGTGTGTTTATCCCCAGGGACAGTGTCGGTTCAATGGTCAGTGTGTTTATCCCCAGGGATAGTGTCGGTTCAATGGTCAGTGTGTTTATCCCCAGGGATAGTGTCGGTTCAATGGTCAGTGTGTTTATCCCCAGGGACAGTGTCGGTTCAATGGTCAGTGTGTTTATCCCCAGGGGAC